>NW_024070196.1:49629612-49636242 GCF_014754425.2 Oryx dammah
AAATAAGCATTTCTCATGATGTACTCTGCATATAAGTTAAATAAGCAGGGTGACAATATACAGCCTTGACGTACTCCTTTCCCTATTTGGAACCAGTCTGTTGTTCCATGTCCAGTTCTAACTGTTGCTTCCTGACCTGCATACAGATTTCTCAAGAGGCAGGTCAGGTGGTCTGGTATTCCCATCTCTTTCAGAATTTTCCACAGTTTATTGTGATCCACACAGTCAAAGACTTCGGCATAGTCAACAAAGCAGAAATAGATGTTTTTCTGGAACTCTCTTGCTTTTTCCATGATCCAGTGGATGTTGGCAATTTGATCTCTGGTTCCTCTGCCTTTTCTAAAACCAGCTTGAACATCAGGATGTTCACGGTTCACGTATTCCTGAAGCCTGGCTTGGAGAATTTTGAGCATTACTTTACTAGCTTGTGAGATGAGTGCAATTGTGCGGTAGTTTGAGCATTCTTTGGCATTGCCTTTCTTTGGAATTGGAATGAAAACTGACCTTTTCCAGTCCTGTGGCCACTGCTGAGTTTTCCAAATTTTCTGGCATGGTGAGTGCAGCACTTTCACAGCATCATCTTTCAGGATTTGAAACAGCTCAACTGGAATTCCATCCCCTCCACTAGCTTTGTTCGTAGTGATGCTTTCTAAGGCCCACTTGACTTCACATTCCAGGATGTCTGGCTCTAGATGAGTGATCACACCATCGTGATTATCTGGGTCGTGAAGATCTTTTTTGTACAGTTCTTCTGTGTATTCTTGCCACCTCTTCTTAATATCTTCTGGTTCTGTTATGTCCATACCATTTCTGTCCTTTATCGAGCCCATCTTTGCATGAAATGTTCCCTTGGTATCTCTAATTTTCTTGAAGAGATCTCTAGTCTTTCCCATTCTGTTGTTTTCCTCTATTTCTTTGCATTGTTTGCTGAAGAAGGCTTTCTTATCTCTTCTTGCTATTCTCTGGAATTCTGTATTCAGATGCTTATATCTTTCCTTTTCTCCTTTGCTTTTTGCTTCTCTTCTTTTCACAGCTATTTGTAAGGCCTCCCCAGACAGTCATTTTTCTTTTTTGCATTTCTTTTCCATGGGGATGGTCTTGATCCCTGTCTCCTGTACAATGTCAGGAACCCCAGTCCATAGTTCATCAGGCACTCTATCTATCAGATCTAGGCCCTTAAATCTATTTCTCACTTCCACTGTATAATCATAAGGGATTTGATTTAGCTCATACCTGAATGGTCTAGCGGTTTTCCCTACTTTCTTCAATTTCATTCTGAATTTGGTAATAAGGAGTTCATGATCTGAGCCATAAGTTCATGATCTGAGTCAGTTCCTGGGCTTGTTTTTGCTGACTGTATAGAGCTTTTCCATCTTTGGTTGCAAAAATACAATCAATCTGATTTCAGTGATGACCATGTGTAGAGTCTTCTCTTGTGTTGGTGGAAGAGGGTGTTTGCTATGATCAGTACATTTTCTTGGCAAAACTCTATTTATTAGTCTTTGCCCTGCTTCATTCCACATTCCAAGGCCAAATTTGCCTGTTACTCCAGGTGTTTCTTGACTTCCTACTTTTGCATTCCAGTCCCCTATAACGAAAAGGACATCTGTTTTGGGTGTTAGTTCTAAAAGGTCTTGTAGGTCTTCATAGAACCATTCAACTTCAGCTTCTTCAGCGTTACTGGTTGGGGCATAAACTTGGATTACCATGATATTGAATGGTTTGCCTTGGAAACGAACAGAGATCTTTCTGTCATTTTTGAGATTGCATCCAAGTACTGCATTTTGGACTCTTTTGTTGACCATGATGGCTACTCCATTTCTTCTGAGGGATTCCTGCCCGCAGTAGTAGATATAATGGTCATCTGAGTTAAATTCACCCATTCCAGTCCATTTTAGTTCGCTGATTCCTAGAATGTCGATGTTCACTCTTGCCATCTCTGGTTTGACCACTTCCAATTTGCCTTGATTCATGGACCTGACATTCCAGGTTCCTATGCAATATTGCCCTTTACAGCTTCGGACCTTGCTTCTATCACCAGTCACATCCACAGCTGGGTATTGTTTTTGCTGTGGCTCCATCCCTTCATTCTTTCTGGAGTTATTTCTCCACTGATCTCCAGTAGATGTTGGGCACCTACTGACCTGGGGAGTTCCTCTTTCAGTATCCTATCATTTTGCCTTTTCATACTGTTCATGGGGTTCTCAAGGCAAGAATACTGAAGTGCTTTGCCATTCCCTTCTCCAGTGGACCACGTTCTGTCAGACCTCTCTGCCATGACCCGCCCGTCTTGGGTTGCCCCGCAGGCATGGCTTAGTTTCATTGAGTTAGACAAGGCTGTGGTCCTAGTGTGATTAGATTGACTAGATTTCTGTGAGTATGGTTTCAGTGTGTCTGCCCTCTGATGCCCTCTTGCAACACCTACCGTCTTAGTTGGGTTTCTCTTACCTTGGGCGTGGGGGATCTCTTCACGGCTGCTCCAGCAAAGCACAGCCGCTGCTCCTTACCCTGGACAAGGGGGTATCTGCTCACCGCCACCCTTCCTGACCTTCAACGTGGGATAGCTCCTCTAGGCCCTCCTGCGCCCGCACAGCCATATATGTATATATACATATATAAAAGATTCATTTCCCATATAGGTAGTTACAGAATA
Source organism: Oryx dammah (assembly GCF_014754425.2). Taxonomy (NCBI): domain Eukaryota; kingdom Metazoa; phylum Chordata; class Mammalia; order Artiodactyla; family Bovidae; genus Oryx; species Oryx dammah. The sequence continues at coordinate 49,632,266 of NW_024070196.1, forward strand.
TTGAGTAGAGTTCACTGTGCCATGCAGTAGGTCCTTATTAGTTATCTATTTTATATATAATAATGTGTTTATGCCAGTCCCAATCTCCCAATTTAACCCCCTCCCCCACTTATCCCCTGGTAACCATAAGTTGTCTATATCTGTGACTCTGCTTAATATACACTTTATTTTAATTATTATTCATCTCCCCTTGGTCAGTGGTCAAATCTTCTTCATCCTTCCACCTCCTGTACTTTAGTATAGAATCTGGCATATTAATTCATCCGTTTATACATTCAGCGGCTTTACTGCACACCTACAATTCTTGACCCCAACATAAAAGCTGGGAATATAACAGGGGATGAAATTGGACCCACCCCAGGAGGTCACAGTTTCAGCGGGGAAACAAATTTCAGTCACCTCTGCTTGTAAAGGTGTGTAAAACGGGCACTGGGCAAAGGCAGAGCCCCAATCCTGTCATCATGTAAAAGAGTGTGATGGGATCAGAGCAACAAAGAAAATCCACATGGTTGCCTAAGAATGTAAAATAGCGTGGCTTGACCTGCTTTTGCAGAATCAAAGCAGGTTCCCTAAGAGAGTGGAATTCGAGATGCGATACCTGGAGGGTGAACAGGGGCTAACCAGCTAACAGCGAGGGAGCAACGTTCGGGACACAGGGAACCCGTGAACTAAAGGAAATGGCAGAGGAGGGCTTGCGGCTGGGCTGTGGAAGTGCAGGGGTGCCCAGGGTGGGTAGGGGCTAGAAGATGCCTGGCTTTGATGGAAACGTTTTTAAAATATTTACTTTTATTCTAAGAATAGTGGAAAGGCAGAGTTGGTAGGGGAAAAGAATAGGATGAGATTTCCATGTAAAAAATGATCCCACAGGCTATAGCACAGAGAACAAATTTGAGGGTCCAAGAGGGATGTGGGGGACTAATTAGAAGGTTCCAGACCATGAAGGGGTGTTAGCTACAAGTCTGGAGGGAGTGAGTGAGAGAGAATGAAATGGGGAGCAAGGGGGAAAAGCATGAAAATGGGGGGATGCAGAAAGGTCCATACATACGGGATGCCTGTTTAACTGAGTATATGGGAGGTTACTATCCTAGGCACCTCTTAGTTCTAATGAGAACTATATGGATCAGAAGAAATGGGTGAACAAATGAAAAAATTCGGTGAATTTAAGCAGATTTCCTTACTGCTGGACATCAAATTCTTATATCCTGGTGGTCCTCATAAGTCACTTAAATAAGATATTACTTTAAATTTCTACCGAGTTATTGGCTATGAAAGTGTTTTTCTCAGAAGCCCCCCTTTTTTTTGGCCACAAGGTGGGACTTGCAGAATCTTAGTTCCCCAACTAGGGATCCAACCCAGGCCCCTGGAAATGAAAGTGTGGAGTCCTAAACCCTGGACCACCAGGGAATCCTCAGAAGCACATCTCTTAAGAAGTGTTTATACAAAACAGAATCGGGAACTCTACCCAACTCTTTCATGTTGCAGGAGGGGAAGCGGGTGGGTCTGAAGAAGAAAAGTTTTCCAAGTTCTCATTCTGGGAGCAGAGTCAGAAGGGGCAGCTTCAGCATCATCGCTTTTAAAGGGGGGTTGTTGCTGTTGTTTCATCGCTGAGTCATGTCCAACTCTTTACAACCCCCATGGACTATTGCCCACCAGGCTCCTCTATCCATGGCATTTCCCAGGCAAGAATACTGGAGTGGATTGCCATTTCTTCCTCCAGGAGATCTTCCCAACTCAGGGATCAAACCTGAGTCTCCTGCATTGGCAGGTGGATTTGTTACCACTGAGTCACCTGGGAAGCCTTTTAAAGGGGTAATTTGGCTTCATTCAATCCCTGGGTTGGGAAGATCCCCTGGAGAAGGAACTTAATGAGAGTTGGACTGTGAAGAAAGAAAGCTTAGCACTGAAGAATTGATGCTTTTGAACTGTGGTGTTGGAGAAGACTCTTGAGAGTCCCTTGGACTACAAGGAAGATTCAACCAGTCCATTCTGAAGGAGATCAGCCCTGGGATTTCTTTGGAAGGAATGATGCTGAAGCTGAAACTCCAGTCCTTTGGCCACCTCATGCGAAGAGTTGACTCATTGGAAAAGACTCTGATGCTGGGAGGGATTGAGGGCAGGAGGAGAAGGGGACGACAGAGGATGAAATGGCTGGATGGCATCACCAACTCAATGGATGTGAGTCTGAGTGAACTCCGGGAGTTGGTGATGGACAGGGAGGCCTGGCATGCTGCGATTCATGGGGTCGCAAAGAGTCGGACACGACTGAGCGACTGAACTGAACTAAACTTGGCTTCATTCTAGCCCTGGTACTAAATCCCCTAAGGATCCAGAACTGAGCCTTTGGAGAGTCACCCCTCTGCTCAGGACTACTTCTGCATTTGGTCAATAGCACCATCCACCTGCCAATAGTGAAGTGAGTGAAGTCGCTCAGTCGTGTCCAACTCTTTGTGACCCCATGGACTGGAGCCTACAGGGCTTCTCCATCCATGGGATTCTCCAGGCAAGAATACTGGAGTGGGTTACCATTTCCTTCTCCAGGGGATCTTCCTGACCCAGGGATCGAACCTGGGTCTGCCGCATTGGAGGCAGACACTTTAACCTCTGAGCCATCAGGGAAGCCCAGCCTTTTCCTCCACCCTAAACAGAAAGTATCATGCCTGAAAAGTCATTCCAGAGCCCATTGGGGTTCAGCTCTGAGATGCAGGCTGTGACTTTTCTGCTCTTCCCTTTTGTGTGTATGCACCTTTGTGCTTCAAAGTCTACAGATGCTCTCTCCAAATACCCCCTCGTCATGTTTCCGTGTGGTAATAAAGGCACTGCCTGTCCCAAGAGCTGCCTTTTCTGTGCTGAAATAAAAAGGAACCAAGAAATAAGACTTTTGAGAAAGTACAAGAAGAAAAAGAGACTTGCCAATCCCAGGAACAGTCATTAGAATTTTGCACACAAATGATCCACATGGAGTTCTCAGAAGGCCACCATGAGAGAGAAAAGGACAGGAGGAAACACTCCCAGTAAACAGAATGCAACATCAATGGCATATGTTTGGGTTTTTCTTTTTTCTGGAGTGGATTTTTTGGGTGAAAGAGCTGTAATTAATTATGGGCAACATCCATGTTCCAGAAGAAATCAATGGCAGTGGCCTCAGTGGTGGGCAGCCTGCTGGAAATTGACAAAAGCTGATCACATGCAGCCTCACTTATATATTTTTTAAAATATTTATTTATCTGGGGCTTCGTAGTGGCTCAGCAGTAAAGAATCCACCTGCCAGTGCAGGAGACAAGGATTCTGTCCCAGGGTCGGGAGGATCCCACATGCTACAGAGCAACTAAACTCATGCACCACAACTACTGAGCCCAGGAGCTGCAAGTCCCAGAACCTGTGCTCTGCAGCAAGAGAAGCCACCACAATGAGAAGCCCTCGAACTGCAAAAAGAGTAACCCCTGCTCTCCACAGCTGGACAAAATCCCAAGCAACAGTGATGAACAAGCACAGCCAAAAATAAGTAAATAAAAATTAAGATATATATATATGCTGGAAGGGAATTTTTAAAAATTTTTATTTACTTAGTTGTCCCTGGACTTAGCTGTGGCATGTGGGATCTAGTTCCTTGGCCAAGGATTGAACCCAGGCCCCCTGCATTGCAAGCCCAGAGCCTTAGCCATGGGGCTGAGGAAGTCCCTCCTCTGTCCTTTTATATATCAAGGTCAGCAAGTTTTTTCCAGGAAATGCTCATATGGGAAATATTTTTCACTTTGGGAACCCTGTGGTTTCTATTGTCCTTGTCACACAAAAAGCAACCACAAAGGATACAAACGGACAACTTGCTGTGTTCCAATAAAATGTCATTTGTGGACACTGAACTTAGAAATCAAATTTTTTATTTAAAATATTTGTTGAAGTTTAGTTGATTTAGAATATCGTGTTAGTTTCAAGTGTATAGCACAGTGACTCAGTCATATATATATGACTATATATAT
>NW_024070196.1:49636642-49717762 GCF_014754425.2 Oryx dammah
TATATATATATAATATATATATTATATATATATATGACTATATATATATAATATAGGTAAAATTGGAGAGGTCTTCCCTGGTAGCTCATCTGGTAACGAATACACCTGCAATGCAGGAAACCTGATTCAGTTCCTGGGTTAGGAAGATCCCATGGAGAAGGGATAGGCTACACACTCCAGTACTCATGTGCTTCCCTGGTGGCTCAGATGGTAAAGACCACCTGCAACGCAGGAGACCTGGGTTTGATCCCCAGGTTGGGAAGATTCCCTGGAGGAGGGCATGGCAACCCACTCCAGTGTTCTTGCCTTGAGAATCCCCATGGACAGAGGAGCCTGGCGGGCTACAGTCCACAGGGTTGCAACAGAGTGAGAGACAATCATGCAGCCAAACAATAGACAACATACATAAATACACAGGTATGTCTTGTTCAGATTCTCTTCCCTTATAGGTTATTACAAAACATTGGGTAGAGTTCCCTGTGCTATGCAGTGTCCTTGTTGTTAATCTATTTTATATGTAAGTGTTAGTCGCTCAGTTGTGCCCGACTCTTTGCCACCCGATGGACTGCAGCCCACCAGGCTCCTCCATCCATGAGATTTTCCAGGCAAGAATACTGGAATGGGTTGCCATTTCCTTCTCCAGGGGATCTTCCCAACCCAGGGATCAAACCCGGGTCTCCTGCACTGCAGGCAGATTCTTTACTGACTGAGCTACGAGGAAAGCCCATTTTATATGTAGTAGTATGTATATGTCAACCCCAATCTCCTAATCAAATGTTTTCCATGCCATGGAATATTCTTTTGATTGTTGCCCTTCTGATCTGTCTCACTGTGGTTCTTTCTTTATATCTTTAGTTGTAGAAAATGCTTCCTGTTAGTCTTCACATCACTTTCATCAATAATTGCTCTGTAAATTGTTGTAATTTTGTGGAAGGAAAATTATATACCAGTGGAAGGAGGTGAGCTGAGGGTCTTTTGACACTGCCATTGTGGCCATACCCCAGCTACTAAGTTTTATTGATCCATCAGTGTATCACGCTATACATCACAGTCTCCCTGGGGTAGGGGACCAGGTCTGGCTTATTTACCGAGGCATCCTTGGCGTTGGCAACATCAAGCTCATGGAAGACAGTCAGTTAATCTCTACCAAGTAGACACATGAAGAGCAGCCCATATAAATAGGATACTGAGTGTTTGCAAGATTGAATCTCAGGACTTCAGTGGTGGCACAGTGGATAAGGACACAGGTTCAACCCCTGGTCCAGGAAGATCCCACAGGCCACGAGACAACGACGCCCGTGTGTCACAACTACTGAGCCTGCGTGCCGTCAACTGCTGAAGCCCAAATGCTTAGAGCCCATACTCCACAACAAGAGAGGCCACCCAAATGAGAAGCCCGTGCCCTGCAACGAAGAGTGGCCCCTGCTTACCGCAACTAGAGAAAGCCTGAGCAAACAGTGAGGACCCAGCGCAGCCAAAAATAAAATAAAATAATAAAGTTTTTCAAATGATTGAATTTCAAACACGTGCATCTGAAACTGTGAAATAAAATGATCCATCTTTTCTTTAAACACAGTTTTTCTAACTACATTTAGCCCTGATGCTGTCAATTTTTCCTCGAGTACCAACAGCTATCTTTGATGTCTTTTACTTCTTTTTTTTTTTCTTTAACTTTTATTTCTAACTTTAAAAAAAATCCCTGTCTAGTGAGTGAATGCACATTTACCAAACAGGAATAAACAGATGTCTCTCATTAGTACAAGATGGCTTTCATCTTTAGCACAACTTTAATTTTATTTTCCCGTTTAATGTTCATCAAGAGATCGTATGGAATAAAGCCTTCAGACAAATAATGCAATTTCACAAGTTTCCACTTTGGCAAAACTTGCAGAGTTTAGACAGAGGACACTGCAGCTGCCGTTGTCGATCCGCTCGGGGACCAAATGAGACACGATGCACGAGGAAATGCGTTGCCAGTAACAGTAACGAAAACAAGATGGTATCTGTGCCATTTGAGATTTTATCCCCAATGTTGGAAAGTGCTGGGCATTTCCTAGGTAATTATTAAATATTTAGCAGATGAAAGAATCAAGAAGAAAAGAAAGAAAAAGGCATGTATGTTGTATTTTGCTTTCCCTCTCTTCTTAGTCCATGCATACCCTAAATAATTTTGCTGTTACTGTGATTCTTACATGTTTTAATTTTTTAATTTTTTTATCAGAACCACCTCCAGGAAGACTGTAACCCTCAGAAGTCTACCCTGACTTCAGTGTCTTGAAGCTGAATATTGGGCAGGATTTACAGAAAAATGACTGGGAAATGGATAGGACAAGGGCAGAAAAGCAAGGATGACAGGGACTGGCTGAGAAAAAGGTAAGGTTTGGGGATAAGTGGGGCATAAACAGGAGTAACTAGGATCAATGCATTCCTTAACAATGTGTTAAGCTACAAGTAATAGAAAATCCAGTGTTATTTCTTTATTCCATAAGGATATTTATTATTTAGTAAGAAGCACTGCAGGGCAGGCAGAATTGGGTCAACAACCCAACGATATCCTCAGGGTCCCAGACTCTGACCCCACCTCAGCACACTGGCTCACATACAGAATTTTGAACCACATAGTACGGAGACGGCTGTCATATATCTAGGCATTGCCTCCTCATAGCACAGCCCCAATGGGAGGGAAAGGGGCAGAGAGGGGACTTCTTCTAACATTGCTTTTTCTTTCATCAGAGAAGAAAAATTTTCTTGCAAAATGCCAGCAGACTTCGTAGTATATTACAGTGCATCCCACGATTCATCCCAGCACCACTGATGGGCACAGAGGGACGGAATGCCCCTGAGTGGCCCCTCAAACCAATCATGGACTTCCTGCGTGGTTCAATGGTTAAGACTTCACCTTCCAGTGCAAGGGGTACCGGTTTGATCCCTGGGCTGGAGAACTAAGATCCCACATACTGTGCAGCATGGCCAAGAAAATAAAAGTAAATTAATTAATTGATTTTAAGAAAAAAAAAATCAGGACCCATGCTTGGGACTAGGTGCCCAGCAAAATACTACTCATCTGAACAAAACTGGGCAAAAACCCAACCACATCAGGGACTGTCAGTTTCCCTAACAGGTCCGTTATTCTAAAGAATTTTAGAGTATTAATTGTGGGAGAGACAGTGACAAGCTAATAAAAGTCTCCAGTGTTACTCAGAGGGAGCTCACATAACACAAAATTCACAGCAAAGAAGTGGTCCCCTCCCCAGTTCTTTGGGGGGATTATTTTTTTTAAGTCTTTATTGAAGTTGTTATAATATTAATTCTGTTTTATGCTTTGGATGTTTGGCTGCCAGGCATGTGGGGTCTTAGCTTCCTGTTCAGTTCAGTTCAGTCGTGTCCGACTCTTTGCCACCCCATGAACCGCAGCCCGCCAGGCCTCCTTACCAATTACCAACTCCCAGAGTCCACCCAGATCCATGTCCATCGAGTCAGTGATGCCATCCAACCATCTCATCCTCTGTCGTCCCCTTCTCCTCATGCCCTCAGTCTTTCTCAGCATCAGGGTCTTTTCCAATCAGTCAGCTTCCTGAGCAGGGACCAAACGCGCACTCCCCTGCATTGGAAGGGGAAGTCTTAACCACTGGACTGCCAAGGAATCTCTATGGGGGATATTCTAATATTGTCTCCCCACTCTGTTTGCTCCTAGTTTCTTAAGTTTCTTTCAAACATGTACTAGGAATTCCTTTGCAATCCACTGGTTAGGACTCTGGGCTTTCACTGTCAGAGCACAAGTTTGATCCCTGGTCAGGAAACTAAGATCCCACAAGCCACATGGTGCAGCCAAAGGAAAAAAACAAACAAACAAACAATAAATCCACATACTCATTTCCCTTTTTAGCAAATAGGAAGCTGGCATTCGGATCACCTCTGATATGTTTTCTTTTCATTGTATCTATTTTCATAATTAGGAGCTTCCCTGGTAGCTCAGCTGGTAAAGAATCCACCTGCAATGCAGGAGACCCCAGTTCGATTCCTGGGTCAGAAAGTTCCACTGGAGAAGGAACAGGCTACCCACTGCAGCGTTCTCTGGCTTCCCTAGTAGCTCAGCTGGTAAAGAGTCCGTCCACGTTGCGGGAGACCTGGGTTCGATCCCTGGGTTGGGAAGATTGCTAAACCAATATCACTTTCCCATTTATAGTGTTCACATATGGTTTCCTCTGTAAAAGTTTTCATTCAAGCAATATATTTTTAAAGGAAAATATTATTTAATGAACAGTGTAAATGGTACAGCAGGTACAATCATCATAAAGATGTCTCATAAAAGACTGAAAATCAGGAACCTGGATGAGGGGGGTAGAAGAAAACATTTGGGGACCTCCAACAGCCTTTACAGTAACTTAGACCTATTAGGCCACTCCAGTGCTCTTGCCTGGAGAATCCAATGGATGGAGGAGCCTGGTGGGCTGCAGTCCATGGGGTCGTGAAGAGTCGGACACAACTGAGCAACTTCACTTTCACTTTTTACTTTCATGCATTGGAGAAGGAAATGGCAACCAACTCCAGTGCTCTTACCTGGAGAATCCCAGGGACGGAGGAGCCTGATAGGCTGCCATCTATGGCATCACACTGAGTCGGACACAACTGAAGCGACTTAGCAGCAGCAGCAGCAGCAGACCTATTAGGGGAACGGAAGCTGCATTCACATTAATTTAAGGACAAAATCAACCAACACCTAAAGGTTGTATCAGGTCTTGTTTGCCCCTGATGCCATCCTGCCTCTCCAGATAGATCCCAAACAGTCCCGGGGGTTGCTGTGGATTCCTGTCTGGACAGAGAGCAGGCTGTTTTATTACTCACTGAATGCCACATGACCACTTCTCCTGGAGAGCTGCCACAATGCCGCTTGTTTCTGTAAAGAAGCTGAAGTTTGCAAGGTCATGATTCAAGAGACATTGATTTTTGTCCTGAAATCTTGACTGCTAATGACTGTGGACGCCACAAGCTGATACATTTATGTCAGTGGTGTGTGATTTATATTTCGATGCTGTTTCTAACTAAAGCAGTAACTTGAGTTACAGGAAAGTGCTCAGTGGACAAAGTCCCTGTGAGATGATTGGGGGGAAGGGTGGATTTTTCTTTAAACTCATGAGGATGACAGATGAATGATTTTACTTTAATTAAATTTTTATTGGAGTATAGTTGCTTTACAATGTTGTGTTAGTTTCTGCTCTACAGCAAAGTGATCAGTTACACATATGCATGTATCCCTTCTTTTATGGATTTCCCTCCCATTTAGGTTACCGGGGAGCACTGAGTAGGATTCTCTGAGCTATACAGTATGTTCTCATTAGATATCTATTTGATACATAGTATCAATAGTGTGTATATGTCCATCTCAATCTCTAAATTCATTCCTCCCCAGCTTCCCCCAGCTTGGTGTCCATACATTTATTCTCTATGTCTGTGTTTCTATTTCTGTCTATCCCATTTTTAGGGGCTTCCCTGGTGTCTCAAATGGTAAAGAACTCGCCTGCAATGTAGGAGACCTGGGTTCAATCCCTGGGTCAGGAAGATCCCCTGGAGAAGGAAATAACAACCCACTCCTATATTCTTGTCTGGAGAATTCCACAGACAGAAGAGCCTGGCAAGCTACACTCCATGGGTCGCAAAGAGTCAGACACAACTGAGTGATTATCACTTTCACTTTTCTTACCATTTTTCTAGATTCCACATATATGTTTTAATATGTGATATTTTATTTAATGTGTGATTTTTCTCTTTCTGACAGATGAATGATCGACATCTGGGAAAGTCAGAGCTCAGGCATGCAGGGAAATTTGGGGAGAGGTCAAAACCCCATTCAGACAGAATGTCAGGGCCAAAGAGAGACCTGCCAGTAACACATGGAATTATCTTTCCTCCCGTCTCCACAGGGAACCCTCCCAGACTTCAGTCTCTGGAAGTCTCCTGAGTACCACAGTGTGTAACAGAGTGTGAAGTGAACTGGCAAAGTGCATCACAAAATAAGCATGTTAAGCAAGAGTGTCATTTTCTGCAGCCAGAAAGGACTCCAGCACACGGCTTCACCTCTCCATCTAGACAACTTGTGATTCTCTTCATCTCAGATCTGCGGTTTGAGCCAAAGGCTAAGGATAGATTCTTCTGGAAGTGTTTTTGACTAGATCCTAGAAAAGCAGCATGTGACAAGTGGCAACTAGTGAAGGCAGGTTCCAATTGCCTTTTTTTGATGAATATTTATGTTCCCTTTTTCAAAGCAAATGAGTCCTTAGAGGAGAAATACATCAGAACCTCTTCAATCCTGACTCCGTGAGGACTGAAAAAGTTTAAAGCATTGTAAGTGTTAGTCGCTCAGTCATGCCCGACTCTTTGCGACCCCATGGACTGCAGCCCTCTAGGCTCCTCTGTCCATGAGATTCTCCAGGCAAAGATACTGGAGTGGGTGGCCATTTCCTTCTCCAGGGTTAAAGGATTAGAGATGTGAAACAGAAACACAATGTTTTTACTGTCAAATTCACATGGAAGATAATCTAAATAACATGAACAAACATCAAAGCTCAACCATTTTACATAATAGTGACTAATAATAATAAATAAGAATGAAGTGTCATTATCTCATCAGGCCTGAGAATTTTGTTGTTTTTCCTTTAAAAGTTTGCAATAAAACTCATATTTGTCCTGTTAGCTTGGATACTTTTTCTTTGTTCATCAGATATTTTCTGAAAGACGTGGCAACTCGCCTCATCCCAGTTATCATGACTTTCAAATTAACCACATCTAAACCAGTGGGGTTTGTGGAATTCTACATTGACAGGTTAGCTACACTGATGGAAAATCACAGGAAGATTTTCAATGTTGTGGTTTTTTTTCTATTGAAATACAGTTGGTGTATAATATATGTTACAAGCATACAATAGAGTGATTCACCATTTTCGTAATTTATTTATTTGGCTTCATCACGTTTTTTTTTTTTTGCTGTAATTTATTTATTTATTTTAATATAAATTTATTTATTTTAATTGGAGGCTAATTACTTTACAATATTGTATTGGTTTTGCCATACATCCCAACATGAATCCTCCATGGGTGTACACGTGTTCCCCATCCTGAACCCCCCTCCCTCCTTCTCCATACTATCCCTCTGGGTCATCCCAGTGCACCAGCCCCAAGCATCCTGTATCGAACCTGGACTGGCAATTGTTTCTTATATGATATTATACATGTTTCAGTGCCTTTCTCCCAAATCATCCCACCCTCTCCCTCTCCCACAGAGTCCAAAAGACTGTTCTATACATCTGTGTCTCTTTTGCTGTCTCGCATACAGGGTTATCGTTACCATCTTTCTAAATTCCATATATATGCATTAGTATACTGTATTGGTGTTTTTCTTTCTGGCTTACTGCACTCTGTATAATAGGCTGCGGACTTCCCTGGTGGCTCAGAGGTTAAAGTGTCTGCCTGGAATGCAGGAGTTTCATCTACCTCATTAGAACGGATTCAAATGTATTCTTTTTAATGGCTGAGTAATACTCCATTGTGTATATGTACCACAGCTTTCTTATCCATTCGTCTGCTGATGGACATCTAGGTTGCTTCCATATCCTGGCTATTATAAACAGTGCTGTGATGAATATTGGGGTACACGTGTCTCTTTCAATTCTGGTTTCCTCGGTGTGTATGCCCAGCAGTGGGATTGCTGGGTCATAAGGCAGTTCTATTTCCAGTTTTTTAAGGAATCTCCACACTGTTCTCCATAGTGGCTGTACTAGTTTGCATTCCCATCAACAGTGTCAGAGGGTTCCCTTTTCTCCACACCCTCTCCAGCATTTATTGCTTGTAGACTTTTGGATAGCAGCCATTCTGACTGGCGTGAAATGGTACCTCATTGTGGCTTTGATTTGCATTTCTCAGGTAATGAGTGATGTTGAGCATCTTTTCATGCATCACGTTTGATTTGCAGCATGAGGGATCAGTTTCCCCGCAGCATGTGGGATCTTAGTCCCCAACCAGGGATCGAACCTGCATTGCAAGATGGATCCTTAACCACTGGACCACGAGGGAAGTCCCCACAAAGTTTTTGGTTTTAGGGTGTTTTTTTTGTTTTGTGATTTGCAACTTTTAAAGTTTGCATTTCACTTATAGTTAGTATAAAATATTGGCTATAAATTTCCTATGTTGTACTATATATCCTTATAGCTTATTTTGTATATAATAATCTGTGCCTCTTCATCCCCTCCTTCTGTCTCGCCCCTCCCCACTTCCCTCTCCTTACTAGTAACAACTAGTTTGTTCTCTATAACTGAGTTTGCTTCTTTTTTGTTGTAATAACTAGTTAGTTGTATTTTTAGATTCCACATATAAGTGACATCATACAGTATTTCCCTTTCTATGGCTGACTTATTTCACTTACCATCATGGCCTCCAAATCCATCCATATGGTTGTAAATGGCAAAATTCCACTCTTTTTATGACTGAGTAGTATTCCACTGTGTATATATGTGTTATATGTACAGCACAACTTTATATTCATTCATCTGTTGATGGGCACTTAGGTTGCTTCTATCTCTCAGGCTGCCATTACCAAGCTCCAGCTATGCCCTAAGGTAATCACAACTGTGAGTGGGACCTCTGACCCCACTTTATGGATGGGCATGGGCATGAGGACACACACTGGACACAACAGAGTCATGCTCCCTCATCATCAGTCACCTTCTTCCCAGGCCCAGCAGTACCCCACCCTAGGAGAACTATGAGGGTACTGAGTCCCCCCACCACCAAGCACCAGGCCGTTTTATCCACCTGTCTGGGGTCAGAAGCTGAAGCTTCCAGGACATAGACACTCTCGGTCAGCCTCCCACTGGGAAATCCCTGAGAAACCCCTGGTGCCCTCCTTCCTTTGGTGCCAGCAGAAAAAAACTCAAACCTTGCAGACTCCCAGCCCACACGGGACCTTTCCCCCTATCCCACCCCATAGCTTCTAGTTGATTTGTGGACATGTGTGTGTGTGGTCAGTCATGTCCGACCCTTTGCCACCCCACAGACTATAGCCCACCAGGCTCCTCTGTCCATGGGATTTTCTCCCCTGGGTTGGGGGTCTTTCCAACCCAAGGATTGAAACTGTGTCTCCTGCATTGGCAGGTGGATTTTTTACCACTGAGCCACCTGGGAAACCTGGAGACCAAAAGTCCAGATCTTTATATGAGATCGCTCGAATTTTAAGGTGCCACAAGGTATAAATTATTTCTGCACATTTTGACCACAGCAAGTCAGCGTGTTGGATTCGGGCCAAGCCTCCGCCCTGATTCTGCACATCTTTTTCCTTCTGACTGATAGATAAAATAGATGGGGAAACAGTGGAAACAGTGGCTGACTTTATTTTTCTGGGCTCAGATGGTGATTGCAGCCATGAAATTAAAAGACTACTCCTTAGAAGGAAAGTTATGGCCAACTTAGCATATTAAAAAGCAGAGACATTACTTTGTTGACAAAGGTCCGTCTAGTCAAGACTATGGTTTTTCCAGTGGTCATGTATGGATGTGAGAGTTTGACTGTAAAGAGAGCTGACCGCAGAATTGATGCTTTTGAACTGTGGTGTTGGAGAAGACTCTTGAGAGTCCCTTGGACTGCAAGGAGATCCAATCAGTCCATTCTAAAGGAGATCAGTCCTGGGTGTTCATTGGAAGGACTGATGTTGAAGCTGAAACTTCAATATTTTGGCCACCTGATACGAAGAGCTGACTCATTGGAAAAGACCCTGATGCTGGGAAAGATTGAGGGTGGGAGGAGAAGGGGACGACTGAGGATGAGATGGTTGGATGGCATCACCAACTCAATGGACATGGGTTTGGGTAAGCTCAGGAAGCTGGTGATGGACAGGGAGGGATAGCATGCGGCAGTTCATGGGGTCGCAGAGTCGGACACGACTGAGCAACTGAACTGAACTGAAGTGATGGATGAAGGCCCTTCTTGAGGACCATCCCTACATCCCACCTCATCCCCTGCTCTACTGCTTCTAAATCCCTTCTCCTGCCTCATCAGACCTGAAGATGCTCCGAGAAGGAAAAGGAGGCAGTGAATCAGTATTCAAAGAAGATAATGATCAGTAACAGTTTAACCGGTAACCTCTCCCTGGAGGAACCAGGATTCAAAGGCTTTTTCTGGGGCGATGATGCTCTGACTGCCCACCAATGACCCCATCTCCCTTCTTGCTAGCAAGTCACATCTCACAATAGATGCTGATACTGAGTCACTTTTCCAAACTCTTTGGAGATGACATGCAATCCAATGTCAGCCAAAGGAGACGTGAGAGGACACTGATGGAGTCTTCTGTAATGTTCCCTTCTCAATAAAAAGAGACACACACAGGATGCTTCACCTCTGTTGAAGCCAGGCCTCTCCTTTCCACTCCCCTCCCCAGAGATTATCTCCTTCCTGCCTTTAAATGTTAATGGAAAAAAAAAAATGTTAATGGATGAGGACGTGATGCTAGGGGCTCTGACAGCCACCTTGTGGCCATGAGGAGAAAAGTCAAAGAATCAACTGAAATGCTGAGGAGGCTTCTTGGTGTATGAGATAATAACTCCTCTGGTTTAAAACTTTCCAGCTGAAGCTTCTATTATTTGACACTAACACAGGGTAGATCTAGAATGCCAGAGAAACTGAGGTCCTATTTGTGAAATTTCAAGACCCACAATAAGCATCAAAAAGGTACAGCATGGCTTATGTCTCTTTATAAAATTAACAGAAGCACAATTGCTCTGTATTTTTTCCAAATGTCATGAGTCTAAGCAAGTGCTGAGGTGTGTTCATACAACTCACTCATGAAACTGGATAAACACCTCTGATGCTTTTACTCACAGTTCAGAGCTCTGACCCAGATTTACTGGACAAAACCATGGTGTGTGGAATTTAATTATAGGAGCCTAGCAATCTGGCCGACTTCTTTCCATCCCATGTGAGAGGTACAATCTTCCCCCACCACCATCTACCAGAAAATCACAGGAAAATATTCAAGCGAAACGTCCTTTTGTCAGTCTGGCAAGTGACCCCACAAAAAGCTCCAAGCCCCCTTAGCCAACTGTGAATACAAATAATTGCTTTCCAGTTCAGAAACATTCATCCTTGCTCAGAACCCAGGCTGACAGCAAGCCCCAGACATTCTCTCCCCTCTCCCCAGCTGAGTCTTCTCTGGCATCCCCTGTGGACTAATGCAACCATCGGAAAGCTATCCGTCTTAGCTTCACTGCCTGATAAAAGTAGAGATGTCATTAAACAGTTGCTCCATAACAGACCAACCAGATATAATTTAAGGAGAATACATGGGTCCAATTTTGGACATCTATAGAATTAACATCAAGAGGCAGTATCAAAATAGAAAATGAGACCCAGCCAATCCCATGCCATCTCTCAACTGAACATCTTATCATCACCCCCATGACGTTTCACATGTGTGTTTCCTCCAGCAATGGGGCATTAAAGATAACACTCTCACCTCTCCCTTTGAATGGCAGTTGGCAGGCTCACTGTCATCAGGCAACCTACAGGAGGGAGCCTTGTTGCTTCTCTCGGAGATAATCTACAACAAAGTAAGTGCTGAGACTTCCCTGGTGGTCCAGTGGTTAAGATTCCACACTTCCGCTAAAGGGGACACATTTTCCATATTCGGTTGGAGAACTAATATATTGCCTGGGCAGTGTGGCCATTTTTTAAATATATTAAAAAAAAAAACAATAAAATACACAGCATGTGCACAGTAGTCAAACGAAATTTCAATTAATTCAGAACTTGCTTCCAAATTTCCCAAGACCGCTTATGATCATGAGTTCTCAGGGCATTGATTCCTCCACCTCCTGATGTCACGCTAAATGGCCTGCATTGAAAATGCTGATGGGAGGAAAATGTATTTGTGCTAGACTGCGGTTTGTCTCTGTGGTTTCAGGACCAGAGGAAATAGCATAATCCCCCACTCCCAACCCCAAGGCCTCTTCTCCCTCCCTCCTGGTTGAGGGAGGTGAAATCGATGGGTTTTGCATCCGTTTTCAGAGCAGCACGGGAAGATTCTCAACTCAAGGGAGTTTGTGGTTTCCTTCATTTGCCTCTTTGATGACAACCCAGTGCTTCCTCCATCCAAAGCATTTCATGAATGGCTCAGGAGAGATGATGAATTATCTGTCACCCTTTGCCCTCAGCATGACAGCTTCGCTCTCCCGCACCCAGGGCAGCCAGGAGTCACCCCTTGTGAGTTCTGGATCAGCCCCAGGAATCAGAGGATGGAGTCCCACTCCAGCAATTCTGCCAACTCACAGCACCCTTGGTGCTCGATTGCCCCGCCTGTAAAGGCGATGATACCTATGCTACCTGCACCAAAGTTCTTGCAAAGACCAAATGCAGGGAGGTGAGTGAGGCCTGATGAGGGATAAGAAGCACCTCCCACTGTGAATTAACATCCCTGACCTCCTGTGGTCATGACCATGCAGTTGTATGGTCCCTGGGGGAAGATAGAGCCCAGCTCAGCAAGGCTGCCGGCTCACCAGGATGGGACACCGGGGGCAGGTGGGACAGAGGGGGCGACGCAGTAACTCTGTAGTTGTGACATGGGCTATGCACATCTTCTCCTATCCCCTCCCAAGTTGACACGTGTCTGAGACATAGAACATACAACTCATGACATCAAAACACAATGGGTTTTTTCTTTTTCTTTTTCTTTCTTTTTTTGGCCCTATTCGGCAACATGGCGGATGTAAGTTCCCCAACCAGGGATCAAACCTGCAACCCCTGTGCTGGGACCTAAGACTCTTAACCACTGGACCACCAGAGGAGTTATTTTGTCTTCTCCTGCCCCTTTCAAAAGTATGAATTAAAGAACAGAGACTTAAAGAAAACAACTCTATTGATTCCAGCTCTCTGCTGAACTTCTCATCTTGCATAAGCAGTGACATAGACGACAGCCATCAAGACTTGAAATTGTATTATGCTAGAAATTTGTTTACATGTTTATGATCTCTCCCACACACAAATGGGCTTTCCGGGTGGCTCAGTGGGTAAAGAATCTACCTGCAATGCAGGAGGCCCAGGCAGACACGGGTTCAGTCCCCAGGAGGGGAAGAGCCCCCGGAGGAAGGTATGGCACCCCACTCCAGTATTCTTGCCTGGAGGGCTCCATGGCCAGAGGAGCCTGGTGGGCTACAGTCCATGGGGCTGCAAAGAGTTGAACATGACTGAAGTGACTTAGCACACACACATGAAGGTGAACACAAATGCCTTTCTTTTTTCACTTTTTTTTTTTTCAAAAAAAACTTAATTTTTTATTGGAGTATAGTTGATTTAAAATGGTCTGTCAGTTTCTACTGTAGAGCAAAGTGAATCAATTAGACGTATACATATATCCACTCTTTTTTAGATTCTTTTCCCACATAGGTTTTTACAGACTATTGAATAGAATTCTCTGTGCTATACCGTAGGCCCTCTTTAGTTATAAATAGTAGTATGTGTATCTGTCGCTTCCATTCTCCCAATTTATCCCTCCCCTCTGCTCCCTGCCTCTCAGGTAATCATAAGTTTGTTTTCTGCATCTGCTTTGTAAATAAGTTCATTCCTACCACGAATGCTCTTCCTGAGGGCAGGAATTTTGCCTTTCTTTTCCCACTCAGTGTTCTTGTGTTTTCTCTCCTTAAGGCTTCAGCATCTACCCCCCATTCTGCTTCTCAGCTGGAAGCCATACCATCTCTTTTACTGATGAAATGGACAGAACCAAGGAAATAGAGAAATGCGTGGCTTGTGGTAGATGCTGAATTAATATTTGTTCTATGAAAGAGAAGATTACAAGTATGGTAGCATAAAGAAAATATGGGTTTCAAAAAGACTTCCCTGGTGGTGCAGTGGCTAAGACTCTGCACTCCCAAGGCAGGGGGTTAAGGTTTGATCCCTGGTCATGGAACGAGACCCCACATGCACAACTAAGAGTCTGCAGGTCACATGCATGCGTGCTAAATCACTTCAGTCACGTCTGATTCTACGCAACCCTGTGGACTGTAGCCCACCAGGCTCCTCTGTCCACGGGACTCTCCAGAGAACAGTAGTGGAGTGGGTTGCTATGCCCTCTTCTAGGGGATCTTCCCAACCCAGGGATCGAACCGGTGTCTCCTGAACTTCCTGCATTGCAGGTAGATTCTCTGCTGCAGAGCCCCTGGGGAGCCCCTTGCATACCACAGCAGAGATCAAAGATCCTACATGCCACAACCCAGCACAGCCAAATAAGTAAATATTTCTTTAAAAAAAAAATTGTGAACACATTCCTGATCACTGTCTCCTATAACCAAAAACAAAGAAAAAAAAATCAAGCAAACCAAAGGCACAGGTGAAGTGATCTTGAGTGTCTTTCCTGACAATAACAGGATGGAGTCTGGCTCTAAGGGCCTGGCCAGGGAGAAATGACGCTGCCCTCACCAGAGTCAGGGACGAAGACAGCCTGGCCTCAGGTCTCAAACAGAGAATGCGCCAGCTCCCTCCATACTGCAGTGATGGGAGGACCTCACCAGATGCCCCCAGTGTGATACAGAGCTCATCTTCCCAATCAGCACTGACCCCTCCGACCTGCTGAATATAACACTCATTGTTATTATTCTGGTTATTTACTGACAGACACAGCAGTTGGAGAAAAACACTGGAATCACTATTGTGCTCGTCATCAAAATGCCTTGTTATGGGAAAGTGTTCCTGAATGGTGCAGAGGGGTAACCAATCTATCCACCATTCGTTCCGTCCGTGGAAAATGAAGCTGGTCGAATTGGAACGATGTGAAAAGAAGTTTATTTTTCTCCTGCCAAGGTTGCAGTTTTCAAGAGCCACAAATGTTTCCAAATCAAATGTTGGATGAAAACATTTGCCACCCAGGACATGCTGCCTGTGGGTCTGCTGCTGAAAGCAGTTTAGGGGCTCACGTGCGGTGGAGAACTACATTCAATAGTGGGGCGCCACCCCCATCATAACGGCTCACCTGGAAGCTCATTGGTAAAGAATCTGCCTGCCAATGCAGGAGACGTGGGTTCAGTTTCTGGGTCAGGAAGATCCCTTGGAGGAGGAAATGACAACTCACTCTAATATTCTTGCCTGGAGAATCTCCATGGACAGAGGAGCCTGGTGGGCTAGAGTCCATGGGGTCAAAAAGAGTCAGACATGACTGAGTGCCTAAACAACAACAGCACAGCTATCCCCATCATGGCCCTGGGCTTCCCAGAGTCTCTTCCTGCTCAAAGTCGCCAGGAGCCCCAGGGTGTTGTCACTCGGCCAGAGCTGGCTGGTGTCCTCTGAATGCCCATCTGGGCCTCAGGCTGCCTCTGGACTGGCAGAGGAACTCAGCTCTACTCACTGGGGGGCAGCACGGAAGCGGGTATTTTCTCCCCAGTGTACCACGGGGTTTCCCGGAACTTGCCTGGGCAGCGCACACAGGAGCAAGCTCCGCTCCCAGAAGCTGATGGATTTCATCCTTCAGGAAATTCGGGTGAAACTGACAAGGGCGCTGTCCTCCAGGAGATCAAAAATTGGAGGATGAGTCTGAAAGGTGTCAGAATTGAAAGCCTCTCTGCATCCTTACAGTAAGAATTTTCCTGTGACAGACACGGGGGAGGATACAGGGCTGAGAAGAGAGCCTCTGACCCCTCCATGAAGGAAATCTGGAACAAGAGAGAGGAAGAGAAAGCAGCCAACAGGGGGAAGCACCAAGATCCAGCAACTTCTCTTGCATTTCCCTCTTCCCAAGGGAAATTCGAATGGCATCTCACCGTCCCCCAACTCCTGCCATATTGCTCTCTGCTTCTGCATCCACTTTAATCCCTGATTTATGAATAGAATTAATAGAAATCAGTCAGGCATGGCTGTGCCTGCAGCGCTGTGTTCAACAACAGATGTTTCCCAGGGTAATTACAATAGGATAATAACAGAAAAAGTGACTGGTCAATGGCAGTGGATCATAAGCACTATAAAGACCAGGGATTTCACCAATAACACTGTCAACCAGTGAGAATAGACACAGTTCTAGGGCTGGAAACACTCCTGAACTTCTCTCTCCCGGTTCCCTTCACAGGAGATCTATGGTGTTACTGAGGTAGTCTTTATATTCCTGGTTTATGCTCTTAATACCGTTGGTGCCCCGTTGGTGCTCATCAATATTGGGTTCAGATTTGACCTTGATACCTCCTTTCCCCACGGCAAGAATGCTGTTCCTCTCGGTCTTCTGACAGGGCTCACTGATCATCATTTCCAGTTTAGTCAAGGGCTCTTGCCACCCACCCACCCCCCGACACACACCCCCTCAGCAAA
The DNA here is from genome assembly GCF_014754425.2 of Oryx dammah. NCBI lineage: Eukaryota > Metazoa > Chordata > Mammalia > Artiodactyla > Bovidae > Oryx > Oryx dammah. The sequence goes on from NW_024070196.1 coordinate 49,652,966, forward strand.
CACAACCAGCCATTTGGACTGAAGGTTTGCCTGGACAGACACCACCATTTCATCCAATGATGAAGCAGTAACTGAAAAATCCTTGGGATGATAAATGTTTTAAAACCAATCCTTCCAATTTCCTGTACCTTGGTCTCCACTGGGAAACAGAGGTCAAGAAGCCATAGTTAGAACTGGACATGGAATAATTGACTTGTGTGAAATTGGGACTGGAGTATGTCAAGGCTGTGTATTGCCACGCTGCTTATTTAACTTCTGCGCAGAGTGCATCATGCGAAAAGATGGGCTGGATGAAATTCAGTTTGTGAAACTGCTGGGAAACAGAGGAAGTAACCTTATTCACTCTCAGTTGGTTCTGCCAGACACGCACATCCAGGGAAAAGCAGTCTGGAAGATGGAGGAGGCGTTTCTCATGGAACCCAGCCTGTGATCCTCCCAAGAAACAGACTGTGTAGTACAGTTTATTTGTTTGCTTGGTTTCTTCATGTTACCTTGACCTGGTTTTACGGTGTTTGTTAAGGACAGTCTGTTTCCCCTTCTTGAGCAGCTGATTAAGTGCTCCCCCAGCCCCAGCCACTTCCTTCCCTTAAGAGTCTCCCAGCCACAGTGTTCCTTCCTTGGTGCCCTGGACCAAGGACCAAATAACTCAAAGCAATCTCTACTTCCCTAAAACCCACAACATTATTCAAATTGCTGACCCACGGGGAGAGCTCAAAACTTAGCTACCCCCACCCTGCTTGTTCCCCTACAGCCCAGCTTCTGCTACCTGTCCCCAGGTGCAGCCCCCTGCGTGGCCAGGCTGACAGCTTTCTCTCAAAGTATAACTGGAAGTGGGGTCCGGATGCTCACCACTCAAAAGCCAATAAAGGGGCAAGTTTGGTGGAAAGGAAAGTTTGCTTTATTTCAAGCCAGCAACTGGGGAGGGGGCAGACTTCTGTCCAAAGGCCAACTTCCCTCTCCCCCAGCCCTGACAATCAGGGGGCAAGGGTTTTTATAGACAGAGGGAGGAGGCTACCTACCGAAATAGCACAGTTAGCTCGGATAGTCCTCTTAAAATTGGTCATCAGTAGTCTGATCAGCGTCATCTTGATTAAGGATGCTTCATCTTTAGTTTCAGGGTCAGTTTGTTCCCATTTCCTTGAGGCCGGTTCTCAGAACTGTGGCAGCTTATCTCATGGCTACCGTCTGCTCATCATGTAGCTAACTTCTTCCACCCAATGCGTTTTTTTTTTTTTTTTTAATCTACAAGACAGCTCACAGGATATGGCTCAGAATATTATCTCTAGCCCTTGAGGAGGGACTATGCCTGTATGTCCCCCATTTCTGGAAGCCTCCTAAGTCTTCTAATAACAGCCGTGTCTGCCTTAGTGAGTCTATGTGATGTGTGTCTGGAACTGCTCTCGTAGCAGCCCCTTGACTATGCTTAATGACTAAACTATTATTTAGTCTTGTTAGGCTGTTTTTCTTTGTTTGTGCATTTTTTCACTTCTCTGATTAAGCTTGTTCTTTGGCTAAAGTTTTTCCACACACAAAATGCAGGCTGAGCACAAGGTGGGCAGGGCAGCAAGGACCATAGGGCCCTGCTCCCTTTCAACAGGAGCTGCAAATTACAGACTTCCACCTTTCATCTGTCTGAGAGGCACTGTGTTACGTCCCGCTGTCAGAAGGATCTTTGAATCTTATAAATCCCTGTCAGTATTTGGGGTCTAGAGGTGCGGGATCTGTACCCTAACCAGCCTTCAGCTGTCTCCCCACTGTGTAACCCAGCCTGTTCCTTGTTTTGCTTCTCCATTTTCTTCTGTAGTCCTCAAGCAGAATTGGGGTAGACCAGGGCTTACTCTTGACTCTGACATCCATGATCGCAACTCCTCATGCTTGTATAACTACATCCCTGTGCACCCAACTTCCCTCTTCAGGGGCTGCTATGAGAGCTGTTCCAGACACACATCACACAGACTCACTAAGGCAGCCACCACTGTTTCTAGAAGCCTTAGGAAGCGTCCAGGAGTGGGGGGGCACGCAAGCACTCATTGGCTCCCCACACATGCCAGGGCACTGGAAACAGGAGACAGGAGCCAAATGCTTCCATCAGGGGATCTTAGCAGGGGACTGAGAGCAGATATAGTTGGGGTCAGGTCCTGCATTCTTAAAGCAATAAATGTGGGCCTTTTGATATTACCTCCAAAGAAAGGGACATGACTAGTGACAGAGCAAACAGCCCTTCTTCACGCCACTGAAAACTTCCATCTGTATTTCCTGGACTGCGCTGGGAATGATGTTCCCAAATCCTCAAAGTGTCTTGTGCATTTTGTGTTATACCTTTTGCAATTTAAAAAGCATTTGCTTATTCAAATGTGAACACTGAAAACATACCACATATTTGGAAATTCCATGTAGGCTTTAATTGTATTAAGTAAAGAAATCTGGGGGCAGGGGGAGGAAAGAAATTTAATTGGCCTGTCCTCTCTTTAAATCCGGGTTTGATTCCTGGGTCGGGAAGATCCCCTGGAGGAGGAAATGGCAACCCACTCCAGTATTCTTGCCTGGAGAATCCCAGGGACAAAGGAGCCTGGTGCGTTACAGTGCATGGGGTCGCAAAGAGTTGGACACGACTGAGTGACTAAACCACCACCACCGCTCTTTAAATCAGAGGCCCTGATGTGGCCAAGACTCTTGTCAATAACCTTGGAAAAGGGCCTGTGATTTACCAAAAGTTAAAATTTCAAGCTGAATTCTGGGTCCTTGAGCAGGAGGTTCATCATTTGATTATTATAATTAATATATTATATAAATTATAGCATTATTATATATTAAACTATAGAGAGAATTCATTACTAGAAGTGGTGAGAAAGGGCAGAACATAAAACAAAGAAAAGGAAAGACAGAGGGAGAGGGAAAAAGAGTGAAAGGACAAGGACACATAAGAAGCGGGGTAGGCTGCTCTGTGAGATTAGAAGGGAATTCATCTCCGGTATTGCAGACCCTGGTGCACGCTCGCTAGCAGGACCTGGCCCCACGCGGTGCATTCCTTCCCATCGACGCTAGAGGGCGCGCCCACGCAAGCCCCGGAGACGCTCCAAGCGGGCGACAGGGGGCGCTGTTATAGGGCCAGGACAGGGGAAGAAGCCGGGACACCTTCCGGGTGGAGGGAGGCTGCGTGGCCCTGGGGCTGATGGACCGGGCAGGAGGGAGGTTTTCCCTGTGGACCAAGGAGGAGAGACCCCCACCTCGTCCACATCCCGAGGGCACCATATGCTTTGGGGAAGCTAGAGGGAGCGTTGCAGTGAGCTCAGTGACCTTTGTAAAATCGTCTCTCTTGATGTCTCAGAGGCAGGTGTTCCTGGTTTAGAACCTCAGCTCTTTCCATAGCCGTGTGAGACTCGACAAGGAATCCACCTCTCTGAACCTCAGTTCCCTCCACCCCTAGGTGGGAATAACGACCATGCCCAGATGGCACAGCTGGGGCGAGATTTAATGAGACCCTGCGCCACTGCAGCGACCAAGTAGCAGGGCGTCTGGAACGCGCATTTGCAACACGCACGTGAGAGCCCACTCTGCTCTGGGATAGATTCTGCTCATGAAGAGAAATGTGCACTTTCCCTTAAACCAAATACTGACTCTGCACAGCTAATCAGCCTGAACCTCATTCCATTATTTGTTCATGATTAGATCTGGCCATTAATCCAATTTTCCGGGTTTAGAATTAGACTTTAACCCTGAGCTAAACAGAGTCATTCTCTGCAACTCTGACAACTTACCTGGCAGCAGGACATTGGTGTGGTGAAGGGTGCCTCCCCCTGTTAGCCTCAAGGACACCAGGAGCTAAAGCGACAAGTGGCAAAGGGAATCTAATTTCCCCCCAGTGAAGTGAAGTGAAGTGAAGTCGCTCAGTCGTTTCCAACTTTTTGCGACCCCGTGGACTGTAGCCCACCAGGCTCCTCCGTCCACAGGATTCTCCAGGCAAGAATACTAGAGTGAGTTGGAAATTTCCCCCCAAGGCCTAAGTAATTACAGAATGTCACCGTAACCTGAATATTTACCCAGAAGAACGCAACATTGTGATGACTCCCGATCCGCCCCAAAGCATAACTGTCATTTAAATAGGGCATGGTATTTGCAATATTAATTTCATTATCTTCTACTGTCTTATCATTATACATCTCAAGCATCACACAGAATATATTTGCATGTTTAAAGAATCCATCATCATTGTTTCTCTGTGCAGAAATGGCTGTTGATTTGATTTCTGGATCTGAGCATCAGGAAAGTCATGGGATAATGTGTTTTTGCATCAAAGCTTGCTCAGTGTTGGAGAAAAATACAACACGGGGTTGAAAGGGCAGCCGGACAAGGCGGGCATGTCACATGCATCGCTTGCGATACATTCTTGATCTCTGTGTGGTTTGGTAACTCCTTCTGCTCCCAAGTCAGCCACTAGAATAGAAGTCCCTTCAGAATTCCCCAGAGTTCAACTGCAGTCACAGCAGGAGCCTTGGACCTGACCGCAAAATTCTCAGGCTGGAATTGCTGTTACTTCTTTCAATTCTCCTGATTGTAGATTTTTCTCAGGGAACATCTCAGACTTCCAGGGAAGTCCTGGGACACCCATTTTTAATGGAAGAAACCAAGACCCAAAGGCAGACATGGTCTTCACTTTACAAAACAGAGGTGGGATTCTCCAAAGCAGCTTGCCCGGAAATCGCCAAATCGCCACATTTTCTGACAGACATCGCTTGGGCTTTCTTATTTTCACTCTCCTTGGCCTTCAAGTGATGGAGGCACTTGAGACAATTGAGCTTGAAGTACCTCTTCTCAACCTTTAAGAAATTAGCTTTGCATGATCAACCTTCATTCTAGAATGCCCTGGTGAAATTGCAAGATGAGCCTCTCTGCAAAGTGTCACCTCCACTCTCTGATACACTTTGTGACGTATGGGTTTCCCCCCACACTGTGGGGGGAATAATGGGCTGCACAGTCTGGATGCCTGGTCTCAAATTTCCAATTTGTCACCTGCCTCTGTTGGTCTGTTTTAATGTCTAAGCCTCAGTTTTCTCAATTGTAAAATTCAGAGGTAAATAGGATCTAAGTTATCAGGGAGGATTAAGTTAACATCTGGCAGCTTGCGTCATTATTATTATAAGTATTCTGAATGTTCTTCTTCCTTCAAATGTTCAGACAAGGCTTGAAATATCCCCCAAACGCGCAGTGAGATGAGACAGCTGGCACGGAGTGTGATGTCAAGGGTTGTTCAGACGCCCTGACCTGGCCCCAGTGTTCCACCAAGGGACCAGCAGGGATGCTAAAGCTCACCTGCAGGCGCTCATCCAGGACTGGATGGTTTTAGTCATGACAGTTATGTGCTGAGTCCAGCTGTTGACGAGACATGGTGTGTACACAGAAGGAGAATGAGGTGAATTAATACGGACCAGGGTGAATTAAGTATCAACCATCTCGTCTCAGCCCATTTAGTGCTCAACCATAACCCTACAAGAGAGGCATATCTCTCTCCATTTACAGATGGAGAAACAGATCAGGGAGGGCAAGTCACGTCCAATGTTCTGCACCATCCATGTGACCACATCTGGATTCACAGCCATGGTTTTCTGATGCCATGGTCCATGGTGCCTCAAAACCCACTCCCACCACTGGCTTACCCTCTTCTGGGTTTGGAATATTCAGACCCAGGGCACTAGACTGTCCTTCATCCTATTCAGTCCTTCCCCAATCGGTTCCCAAGAATAACCAACCTCACGTTCATTCATTGTCTCAGAAGCCACCACTTCCATGACATCTCAGCAACCTTCCTTCCTCTGATGTCCTGCAGGCAAAGACAGTTTCCACCGGTGTCTCACCTGCACAGGTACATGTGACCCGGGGCTCAGAAGGGTCCCATGGTTGGTTTAATGCTCTGGTGTCACCATCTTGAAATTCTTAACAATTTTACCTTTGAATTTATGTTTGTAAAGGAAGTCAGATGGAACATCAGGCCACTGGTGAGAGCAGAGAATATACATGTAACTTGCGTGCCTGCTGTTCCCTGCCACATATTACACCCATGATACCAGAATACTGGAAGAGCCATCTTCAACTGGCAAGCAAGGGCGCTGACCAACCCTCTCCCTCACTTTCCTTTTGAACCTGAACTTGCTTTGAATGCAAAAAGAAGCAGCGTGCTGAGAAACACAAATGGTCAGAGAACCCCACTGTGGACTTGCTGACTCATGTTTCTTTCCTACATTAACCACCCACTGACCCCCGAAAGGATGCCCCAGAAGAAAAGAGAAAAATAGGCCAATGTGGCAGTCCTTTTCTTTCTATCCCTCCTTTACTCATCAGCAAGCTGAAGGGAGGGATTGTTCCTAGAATATATGCACCTCAAAATGTGAAATAATAACATTCAAGCCGGTCTTGTGCAAGGCTTACATTGTGCTGGCAAGAACAAAATACATGTGCACTTAAAATCTATGAGATACAGATCTTTTCAATTTCAGTGCCTTTGCCTACAAGTTAAATGCACTGGTATTTACATTTAGAACTGGTCTTACACAGTATAAAGATTAATGACGAAATTTGTTTCCATCCTTCATGATATCTGTTTACTTAGAACAGCACTAAAGAGCAAATAAGAAGCACCATAAGTTGAGAGAAAAACCACAAGAAAAATTGTGATATTTTATTACCTTGATATTTTTATCTCTCTCTCTCTTTTTTTTTTATCCAACCTGCAGAGTATGCAGCCACTCTGTCCACAGGGCCATGTGTTACCTCCTCAACTTATACTGCAATTGTGACCCCATTCTCAACAGTAAGGCCAGTACCTAATCCATCTTTGCAACACCACCAGCAACCAACATGAAATTAAGTCCACTAATAGATGCTTTTGTTTGTTTCTTGTTTTGAATTTAGAATGAGGAGGTGGGAGTGGGTGTTTTCACCACTGGATTGAAAAATGGAGATATTAAGCAGGAAACTAATTACACAGCTTCTGAAAATAACTTTTAAGTTTGTTTTCCACTTCTTCTCCATCACAAATAAATGTTTTAAAAATCCTTTAAAGTGCCTCTTGGCTGTACACAGAAACATGCCTGTCAATTGGAAATTTCTCATCCCCATCAATGGGAAATATCTCCACTGCAAATATGAGAAAACTGGGCTTGAAATAACTTAAAAATAAAGACAATTTACTGATTCACATAAAGATACACAATGCAGCTCAGAGCAGCTCTGTCCAGCAGTTCACCAGCATTCCCATGGCCGTGGTGTGCTTCTGGTTCCTGCGCTTCTTCTCCATACTTCCAGCTACATCCTAGTCTCAGCCACCTCATGGTCACAGAATGGCTGCCATCACCCCCCAGGCACAGGAGCGTCCTCATTTGTATCTCTTTTTCCAAGTGTGTTTACAGGGCCTGAGCAGGCAGAAGGTAATTCTAGATCAACTCGGGTCCTATCTGTAACCAGCGTTGTTGTTCAGTTGCTCAGCCTTGTCTGCCTCTCTGTGACCAAGGACTGTGGCACACCAGGCTTTCCTGTCCTTCACTATCTCCCATACTTTGCTCAAACTCATGGTCACTGAGTTGGTGATGCCATCCAACCATCTCATCCTCTGTTGCCCCCTTCTCCCTCCTGTCCTCAATCTTTCCCAGCATCAGGGTGTTTTCTAATGAGTTGGCTCTTTGCATCAGGTGGCCAAAGCATTGGAGTTTCAGCATCAGTCCTTGACTGGAGATCTTATCTGAAAATTAGGTCAGTGCAGAAGAAAATATATCTGAGAGATGAAGAAAGAGAAAGAGAGGGTGGGATTCAGAGTCTTGAGAATATTGATTGAGCAGCCGGATCAAACTGTACCTGAAACCACATCCTTGACTTTTCACTTATGAGTGCCAGTAAATTCCTTGCTGACTCTTTGGGGTTTTTGTTTGTTTGTTTTGCTTGCTTGATAGATCTCAGTTACTGTCAATCAAAAGAATCCTGACAATTATAGAACTCATCCATTCAACCACTCATTCATCAAACAGTCCTCAAGTACTCTTCTGTATCAGGCACTGGCCTCTGCTTTTTGGAGCTTCAATCCAGAGAGAGATGATATACCCAAAGCAAACCTGTGGAAATGATTAATTCTATATTCATGAGACTCTGGGCATACAGACGGCTTGGACATATCATCCTCCATGAGCCACCTGCCTGTTTCAATTTCTAAAAGCCTAGTTGGAGAGAGAGCTGCAAAATGCTTAGGTGATATATAAATTCAGGTAAACCCCTTACTCTTACATGTTTAATTCCCTGCCCCAGTCCCAACATCACATCTAAAAGGCATAGGGACTTTCCCGGTGGTCCAGTGACTGGGGCTCCGTGCTCCCGATGCAGGCATTGCAGTTTTGATCCGGAGTCAGGTATAATTTCCACATGCCTTGCAGTGCGGCCAAAAGAAAAGGCATAAAATGATATGTCTGTAAGTTACTTTCATTAAATACAATATTTTTTATACCAGGGCAGTAGAGAGACGAAATAAATCTAGCAGTTTCAACACCCAGTTCTCCATCGCTGTTCATTCCTCAGGCTTCTACCTGGTTCTGCACTGGAACAGCGGGAACGCAAGAACCTTTTGATGAAAGCTCTCATTTAAGCCCCTCCAGATAAAATTCGCTTCTGGTGTGTATGTTTGTTTTTTCCTGCATCTCTGTGCATTCTCTTGGTTCACAAGAGCCATCAGCCAATTCTCCGAAATTTTCTAAACTCTTAAATAAATGGACTTCAATAGAAGACACTGGTTCTTTCCTCCTGATTCTACTTCTTCTGAGAGGTGCAGCTGAACTTTTTTCATGCCTTTTGGAAAGTTTCTTCTCTATCTCCACATTCATCTCCTCCTGTAATTTTCTGTGCAGTTTCAACACATGCTGTTGGTATAATTCAAGCTGCATTTTCATTTTCTACCAAAGTTTAAATTTTTCCCTTTCAGACCACGCTCCCTGACTACAGAGATGCTAGTTCCTGTTGGGAGAGTGTAATTGAATGCTGCGGGCTTTGCTGATTTGATTTCCTCCCAGTAGCATATATATTTCCTAACTTTTCCTTGCACTAACTTAGCTGCATAAAGCGTGGTTTCTACAAAGCAGCTTTGATATGATGAACCATTTTCTGATTCATTTTTTGTATCCAGGTTGCCACTTCTCATGGAGTTTCTTGGACACCATTTTTGGTAAGTTTCCATCAGAGATGAGCTGACCCTCACTCCTACAATTCTCTACATGCATAGAGTTGCTTGAGTATTGTTCTGTTCAATCCAATCCTTCTCTCTTATTTTCCCCACTTCTGCTTCCCGCGAAAGCAGGCTAGACTTTCCTGAAGCTCAGCATTTTCATCTGAATCATCCACTGATGATATCAGAAGCTGTTGCCTTGCATCCAAAAGGGTTTAAGTGCTTGAGATATTTTGCTTTCAGCCACTTGAGTCTGGAGATGATCTTATTTTAGGGACAATAGCTGTCCTTGAATATGAGCTATAAACAATTGAAATGAAAGGTTGGTAGACTCCAGGTCTAGTTCTTTGAGGACTATTTTATCCTCAGATATGGATTTGTTCATGTTTGGATCACTTGCTGCTGATTTAAGCATCTCTAACTTGTTTGGAGAGAGTGAAAGTTGCTCAATTGTGTCCGACTCTTTGCGACCCCATGGACTGTAGTCTGCCAGGCTCCTCTGTCCATGGACTTCTCCAAGCCAGAATACTAGAGTGGGTAGCCTATCCCTTCTCCAGGGGGTCTTCCTGACCCAGGAATCAAACTGGAGTTTCCTGCATTGTAGGCAGATTCTTTACCAACTGAGCTTCTTGTTCAAAGAGGTAACCTCAATTGAAGGCAACTTAAGGTCTCCATAAACTGTAATCAAGTTAAGCTTGTCACAGAATTCTATGATATGTTTTATCTCATACAGAAAATCTTCACGCTACCATTTTTTTCCTTCCTTAAAATTATGTATTAATATAATCAAAGCAGTCAGTAGCATTTGCCACCATCTCCCAAGAAAACCCCAACTTGGGTCTGTCTAAGCCCTCCGACAACATCATGCCAACCCGTTCAACTTCTCCAGGACGTCATGAGCAACAGAGTATGGTGGTCAGTGCTGAAGGTACTTTTGGTGGCCAGTCCCCTGTTGGGCCACAGCAGACCACATGGAGCCCCATGGAGTAGTCCTCTTGGACCCTAATCAAAAGCCTGACCACCAGGGAAGACCATCCATGAGGCTGAGAGGAAGCCAGCAGTGCCATTAAGAAGTGTGGTCTTGGGTCTTGGCAGTCCAGTGGTTAAGACTCCATGCTTCCAATGCAGGGGTGAGGGTTCAATCCTTGGTCAAGGAACAAAGATCCTACATGCCTAGTGGCACTGCCAAAAAATTTAAAAAAAAAGAAAAAGTGTGGTCGTGGTCTGACCTTTCTCTGCCAACACATGTGCCACACACCTGATGAAAAAAGTGGAAATGAATAAGGATGCTTGAAGCCAGAGGCGATCAACACATGAAGGTCCCACAGGAAACCAAGAATACCCAAATTATGTCAGTTTGCCACCCTCTGTACCTGTGGCTCAGGGTGTCAAGGTGGGACCCTCCGCAGGGGACCATGTGTGTGGCGTGTCACTTTCCCAAGCTATGACATGGCGTACACACCATCCCCAGCTTCTTCCTTTCTTCATTTCAACTCTTCCTCCAGCAGCTACAAAACCTGGTCCTGCCAACAAAGCTCACAGAAATCTCCCTTTTCCAAGTTTCCTTGTTTCATGTTTTATGGCTTTTGGGACAGAGGGAGGGGCAGGGATGGAAGAGGGTGGAGCAGAGCAATGCTGAGACTGGGAGAAATCTGGCCACAAGTGTAAGGACGGAAGCAAAAGGGACCTCATCAAGGGTATTTGTGATTTGCTCACTTTGTATTTTTTTGAATATTATTCTCATGACATTATTTTGAATATAATTTGCATATAATTAAATGGGCAGGTCTTGAGTGTATAATATAGTTTGGTGAATTTTTAAGTTTTTATTTATTTTTCATCTTTGCCTGCCCTGGGTCTTTACTGCTGCACTCAGGCTTTCTCTAGTTGCAGAGAGAAGGGGCTACTCTCTAGCTGGGGTGCACGGGCTTCCCATGTGGTGGCTTCTCTTGCTGCAGAGCACGGGCTCTAGTAGTTGGGGTGCACGGACTTAGTTGCCCCGTGGCCTGTGGAATCTTCCCAGACCAGGGATGGAACCCGTGTCCCCTGCATTGGTAGGCAGATACTTAACCAATGGGTCACCAGGCTCACCCTAGTTCAGTTAGTCAACACACACCCCAATAAAGGAAAAAAACTGCTCTGATTTCTATCCCCAGAGACCTTTTTTTTTTTTAAACTGTTCTTGAATTTCATGTAAATGGAACTATACAGTCAGTACTCTTAGGTTTTCCTTCTTTCATTTGGTTAAGTCCATGAAGCTGCATAAATCGGAAGTGTGTTCCTATTTTGAGTAGCATCCCCTGTCTGAAAAAAGATACAATGTTTATCCATTCTCCTATGGATGGCAGTTTGGGTTGTTTCTATTTTTTGTGTGCATTATGAATAAAACTGCTCTGAACATGTCTTCCTGTGAAATCGTGTTTTTATTGCTCTTGGATAAATACCAAAGAAGGCTCTTCTTAGCTAATATGTTAAGTATATGTTTAACTTAATCAGAAACTGACAAGATGTTTCCCAAAGTGGTGATAGTACTTCTCAGTCCCTACCGACAACGCCAGAAAAATTTCCCCACGTCTTTGGCAACAACGGCTGTTTCATTCTTTTTAATAGCAGCCATAATAGATGGTGAGTGCTCAGCATACTCAGTTGCTAAGTCATGTCTGACTCTTTGCAACCCCATGGACTGAAGCCTGCCAGGCTCCCCTGTCCATGGGATTTCCGAGGCAAGAATACTAGAATAGTATATACAAGAATACAAGAATACTAGAATAGAGTGGGTTGCCATTTCCTTCTCCAGGGGATCTTCCTGGACCAGGGATCAAACCCTGGTCTCCTGCATTGGCAGGCAGGCTCTTGACCACTGAGCCAGCAGGGAAGCCCATGATAGATGGCATGAACTTGCATTTTGTGATCACTGAAACTGACATTTCCCTGATGACAAATGGGGAAAGTTCCTCATTCTTGTGCCTGTCCCAGATCTCCCTTTGGGAAATTTCTGTTCAAAGTTTTGACCCATTTTCCACACTGCTATTTGTCTTTTTATGGAGCTTCGGGCATTCTTTGAATATTCTGAATATAATTCTCCTGCTCTGAGAACGTTTTCTCCCAGTCTGTGGATTGCCGGTTTATTTTCATGATGATGTCTTTTGACAAGCAGCTTTTTTAGTTTTGATGAAGTCAAATTCATTGACATTTCGCTTACACTAAATGATCTTGTGACTTGATAAAGAAATCTTTACTGACTCCACGGTGGACAGAAAAATATTCTATGTTTTCTTTGAGAAGTTGTAAATTGTAGTTTTTATATTTAGGTCTATCAAGGTGTATTGAGATGCATTTTAGATGTATCAAGGTTTAGGTACAGCTCAACCTTGAAAGCAGTAGTCTTTTTTTTTTTTTTTCTTTTTGGCCTGGCTGTGGCTTACAGGATCTTAGTTCCCTGACCAGGGATTAAACCGAGGCACTTGGTATTAAGAACCCGCAGTCCTAACCACTAGACCACAGGGAATTCCCTGAATGCATTATTCTGAGTGATAGAGGTCAGTCACAAAACCCCCATATTGTGTGATCCCATTCCCATGAAATGTACAGAAAACCAGAACTATGCACTCAAAGGAGATTAGTGGTTTCCTGGGCCTGTAGGTTGGAGAACTTGGGAAGTGACCTGGTGGTGGGTGCGGGGTTTCTTTTATGCCTGGTGAGTATATTCGAAGATTGATTTTGGTGAAAGTGTGAATATACTAAAAGCTACTGAACAGTACACTTTAAATGAATTAATGGTGGGAGGTAAATTGTATCTCAATACAGTTGTTATAAACAAACATCAATGAACAAGTAAAAGCAGCTGACTTCAGTTTTCTAATGCAAATGTCATCTTAGTGTTTGGGTCAATATGAGACAGATTCGTCCTTATAAAGTGGACTTTTAGGAACTTCCCTGGCCATCCAGGGGTTAAGACTTCACCTTCCAATGCAGGGGCTGCTGGTTCTATCCCTGGTCAGGGAGCTAAGATCCTACATGCCTTGTGCCAAAAAACCAAAACGCAAAACAGAAGCAATATTGTAACAAATTCAATAAGGACTCTTAAAATGATTCTCATCAAATCTTTAAAAAATGAATTTTTATGAAAGAATTTACCTTCCTTATCTTGCTTAGCTTGAGCAGGAACCACAGTTTCTTGGGCTCAGCAGCCCCTAGAGATCCCTCACTTACGGATGGGTGTTGTGTTATGTCTCAGGTCACAAAGCTTCCCTGATTACAGATCTGTCATTTTAAACACAGCAAGGAATGAGTCAGCTCAAAAGGGAAGCAACTGTTCTAAAATCACTCAGCACTCACCTCCACAGTTGCCCTGGCCTCTTACCACATCACTACCTTTATTTCTTGAGAACATTGGCTGCCGGGAGCCAGCGTGAGGAACTCTGCCCATGGCAAAGGTCACGAGGAAGGAGGGTTGGCATACACAAAGGCGTGATCAAGCCTCAGGAAACCCCCTGTTCCCGAGCATCTACCCCAAAACCAGAGTCTATCTACTTTACTGTTTTATGCTCTCACCTACACCTCTGACTTTACGGGGGGTTCTCCCCCATCACCATTTCTCTTGGAGAAGGAGTAAACTTGCAGCTCCAAGTCAATAAAAATTCCTGGGCATGACAAGAGTGTTTCAACTTACGGACTCCTCTGAAGGTTATCTAGCCCACCTGTATAGGTTCGTCCGGCCACATGTGATTGTTTACAGCCTCCCAACCTGAGAGGCACTAGATGTTTTAGACTTAAAGGCAAATTCTTTTGGGGAGTTGGAAATTATTAGTATAGTGGGTTGGTTAGGAATTATATTGGTGAAGGGTTTTTCATTTGTTGTGCCAACAATTGCTGCTAATTCCCTGCCCTGGGTGTGACAAGGGTGTTTCAGGTCAAACCTCTCTGCTGGCAGACTAGCCTGTGTGACAGGATTATCCATACTCCTGCCACTATGCACATGATTGTTTACTACCTCTCAACCACAAACAGCACAGAGAGTTTGGAGTATTTTGAGAGTCTTAATTAGCATAGGGCTTTTCTCATTGTTGAGTCAATGATTGCCAGGCCTCCATATCCTTAGGCACCTGGGAATATATTAATCAATGTATTTGGAATATAGAAAAGGAAATATAGTAGTTTTTAAGGTTAGCAATACTAGACTTTTTGAGTTAATGAATCTTCTCTTTTGTAATAGATCACTGTACTTTGTTATAAATCACTGTGTCCTTGCTATGTAAAAATGTAACTTTATCACTATCTTAAGACTAAATAGATCTTAAGGGGAACATTGGTGAAAGGATTTTCATTTGTTGGGCTGATGTTTGCTGCTAAATCTCCATATTCCCTGCCCTTATAATGAATATAACTAGCATATAGGAGAAATAAGTATTAACCTTTAAGATTAATCACGTTAACCTTGGGTTAAATAGATTCCTTTCTTGATTGTAACTCACTACACCCTCACCCTATAGGAATGCAACTTTATTTGGAGGGTGGTGCCTGGTTTAAGAAAAAACACCCTTGGAAAAAATAAGTTTTTTGGTTATCAGAAAGAAAGGGTTGTAAAATGTCAGCAGGGCTCATGGCCATAAGATGATGTAAAACCCCTAAGATATTTTTTTATGTAAAGCACCTGATTTTGATAAAGGTCAGGACTGCTGACCCCTGCGAGACTCTGTATTCATCCCTATGTGTAACAAAAGGTATATAAGCAAACTTAAAAATAAAGAAATCGGGATCAGTTTCCAGCAGGACTGATTCCCCCATGTCGTTCTTTCTTGCTCCCTGTTTACTGGCTGAATTCCCATCTGGAGCATGGGTGCTCACCATGTCTACTTACTTGTCCTGGCTTTCAAGCCCACATGAGAAGGAGCCCAAGGAGGGGAACCTTCCAATATTCAAGTGGCGCCGGTGGCCCAACGTAGATGGCGCAAATTCCTTGTCTTGGAATTTTATTGGTATCCCACGTAAACCAAGTTATTCAGCCTCTTTTTCTCTCCTACTATTTTCTGGCTGAATTTCCATCTGGTGCATGGGTACCCACCAAGCCTGCTTATTTTGCATGGGCTTCTAAGATTGGACCGGGGCAGGGGGGCCTCAGTGCCTCCTCTCCTTCAGGAGAACGGGAAGATGCCTGCGGCCTACGTAGGTGGTGATTTGTATTCCATGTAAACCAAGTTATTCAGCCGCTTTTTCTCTGCTAATTTTCTAATCCCTCTCTATCTGTAATTAAATAAGTTATTTCCAAGGACGCCGATGACTCTGTCCCCACCTTCGAATCACCCTGGATCCACTGGGGCTGGACCCCGGCAATTGGCAGCATAAAAATGACATAGAATCTGCATTAATGGTATTGCTAGATTGCTTCAGAGAAGGGTCTTTTAAAGTGTACAATGCAATCCATTAGAGTTTTAATAGCTTTTAGGCAAAATTAAGCAAATAATCAAATTAATGAATAACTTATTAAAATGGAAAAAAGAAAACTAAAGTGAGTGACTTATGGAGAATGATGTTGAGGAATACTTGAAATACGTGAAATGTTTCTCTTTAAGCAGACTTCTCAAAACCTTAAATATAGTTTGAAAATTTTCAAGGGGGAGGATTAAAAAGCATTTCTCATGGTAAGATATGTTCTTGGAATGATTTTTTTGTGTATGTGTGTATATGTGTTCAATATTTTTAATTTGTTTCCTTTTTTCCCACCATCTGATCTGGCCAAGTTTCTTTATTGCAACATGCTTAAGAAATGCTGCGTTAAGAGGTTACTGCATTACAAGCCAAACTTGTCTTGTTGATCGTGTGTGTGTGTTAGCTGCTTAGTCGTGTCTGATTCTTTTGTGACCCCCATAGACTATAGCCCAGCAAGCTCCTCTGTCCATGGAATTCTCTAGGCAAGAATACTGGAGTGGGTTGCCATCTCCTCCTTCAGAGGTTCTTTCCAACCCAGGGATTGTACCCGGGTCTCCCGTGTTGCAGGCATATTCTATACCATCTGAGCCACCAGGGAAGCCCTAGCCCAACAATACTTTTTTTTCATTTAGAACTTTCCAGAATTTGGGCAGGTTTATGCCTAGATTTAGATATCTATGAACAGTTTAGAGTAAGAAATATCCTAGCATGCCAGACCCAAACCTAGAGCCCTATATGTACCTAGTATGTCTTAAGTTTGTTTATTAAAAAAAAAACATTTATATATTTTAATTATTTATTTAGTTATTTGGCTGTGCCTGTTCTCAGTTGCAGCATGAAGAAGGATCTAGTTCCCCAACCAGGGATCAAACCCAGGTCCCCTGCATCAGGAGCTTAGAGTCTTAGCCACTGGAAGTAAAGTGAAAGTCAGTCAGTTGTGTCCAACTCTTTGCGACCCCATGGACTATACAGTCCATGGAATTCTCCAGGCCAGAATATTAGAGTAGGTAGCCTTTCCCTTCTTCAGGGGATCTTCCCAACCCAGGAATCAAACCAGGGTCTCCTGCATTGGCAGGCAGATTCTTTACCAACTGAGGTATCAGGGAAGCCCCCTTAGCCACTGGACCAACAGGGAAGTCCTCAGGTTTATTTTTTAAAAAACCAACTAGGTCACATCTCTTATCTGCTTTGCGAGAATCCTGATTCATGAGAATCGTCATTCAAAATCTATGCTTGGCCATGAAGCTCCCCCATCCAACCAGGGTCCCTTGACCCTGAGGGTCCAAGCACATGGATCTTCCTGCCTTGGCATGTTCTGTTCCCTTAAGCTGGTACACTATTTCAATTTTACCTGCCCATAAGGACCCCACCCCAAACCACTACTACCAGCTCCAGCTCGTGCTGTTCCGGAAAGTATCAGGGACCTGCAGACATGGAGTTTTAGTCCCTCTTTGCTGTATCCATGACCCAGCAACAAAATTAACATTATGAACCTTTACTGTTATGTTAATCAAATGAGTAGTTATTTTGGCTTTTCATGGGTCATTTCATATGAGTGGAAATATTGCCCTTGATGTGGAAAACAATCTAGAGTTTTCTTGTTTTGTCCTATAATTTTATGTTACTATAAAGTAAAGCATATTGGTGATTTTAATATCTAGAATATTGCAGGCTAAGGTAACATAGGTTTTTAGAAGAGTATTTAATAATTTCCCAACTACAGATTCTTTATTACATGTAGTCAGATAAAATGTGAAGTGATAAAATGTATCCTTAGTTTCATAATTTACTAATTGGTCTCTTAAGGCTTGTGTCTTCTCTGAACCCACACCTTATCATCAGGAAGAGAATATTCTAGATGGTTGGTTCCTAGAAATAGGGTTCTCTCAAGGGCTCAGTAGACATCTCCTATGCCACCTGCCTCCTCCCACCTCCCCACCCCTACCATCACCAAAGTACTTCCATCTAGAGGTTTCATTCCAAGTCATCTTCAACATTTATGATAAAATCATGTGTGAATGTGACCTGTGATTCTTTGATGGAATTATTATTTCACCTCTGAAAATATTAGCTTTAAGCAACTCATCATTATTTACAATTGGCTACTTTTCTTGGTGATCACCATCCCACCTTCAGAAATTCTCAGAAAGTTATCTCACCAGTGAATTGTTTTCAAAAGTCATGAAAATTTTATAGGTTCTAAACTTCTCAATGAAGCTAGCATAATATTGTCATGCAGGCATTTAAATGTGTCTAAAAGGGGAAACAGTGGAAACAGTGTCAGACTTTATTTTGGGGGGCTCCAAAATCACTGCAGATGGTGACTGCAGCCATGAAATTAAAAGGCGCTTACTCCTTGGAAGGAAAGCTTTGACCAACCTAGATAGCACATTCAAAAGCAGAGACATTACTTTGCCAACAAAGGTCCGTCTAGTCAAGGCTATGGTTTTTCCAGTAGTCATATATGGATGTGACAGTTGGACTGTGAAGAAAGCTGAGCGCTGAAGAATTGACACTTTTGAACTGTGGTGTTGGAGAAGACTCTTGAGAGTCCCTTGCTGTAAGGAGATCCAACCAGTCCATTCTAAAGAAGATCAGTTCTGGGTGTTTTTTGGAAGGACTGATGCTGAAGCTGAAACTCCAATACTTTGGCCACCTCATGCGAAGATTTGGCTCATTGGAAAAGACCCTGATGCTGGGAGGGATTGGGGGCAGGAGGAGAAGGGGACGACAGAGGATGAGATGGCTGGATGGCATCACCAACTAGATGGACATGAGTTTGAGTGAACTCAGGAGTTGCTGATGGACAGGGAGGCTTGGCGTGCTGTGATTCATGGGGTCACAAAGAGTCGGACACGACTGAGCAACTCAACTGAACAGATAGTCCAGCTGTGACGGATCGCACAGAAGCCCGTTGGATATGAAGGATCTTGCAGAAGCACGGCCGAGAGGAGCTACCCCTCGCCCAAGGTCAGGGGCGGCGATCAGGATTGCCAGGCTGGGACAGCACAGGAGCGGTCTAGAGGAGCTACCCAATGCCTGAGGTCAGGGGAGGCTGCTGAGCGGGTGCAGGAGGGCCTACAGGAGCTACTCCACGTTCAAGGTCAGGAGGGGCGGCGGTGAGGAAATACCCCTCGTCTAAGGTAAGGAGCGGAGGCTGGGCTTTGTTGGAGCAGCCGTGAAGAGATACCCCACGTCCAAGGTAAGAGAAACCCAACTAAAACGGTAGGTGTTGCGAGAAGGCGTCAGAGGGCAAACACACTGAAACCATAATCACAGAAAACTAGCTAATCTAATCACACTAGGACCACAGCCTTGTCTAACTCAATGAAACTAAGCCATGCCCGTGGGGCAACCCAAGACGAGCGGGTCATGGTGGAGAGGTGTGACAGAATGTGGTCCACTGGAGAAGGGAATGGCAAATCACTTCAGTATTCCTGCCTTGAGAACCCCATGAACAGTCTGAAAAGGCAAAATGATAGGATACTGAAAGAGGAACTCCCCAGGTCAGTAGGTGCCCAATATGCTACTGGAGATCAGTGGAGAAATAACTCCAGAAAGAATGAAGGGATGGACCCAAAGCAAAAAAACCAGTTGTGGATGTGACTGGTGATAGAAGCAAAGTCCGAAGCTGTAAGAGCAATACCGCATAGGAACCTGGAATGTCAGGTCCCTGAATCAAGGCAAATTGGAAGTGGTCAAACAGGAGATGGCAAGAGTGAACGTCGACATTATAGGAATCAACGAACTAAAATGGACTGGAATGGGTGAATTTAACTTAGATGACCATTATATCTACTGGTGTGGGCAGGAATCCCTTAGAAGAAATGGAGTAGTCATCATAGTCAACAAGAGTCTGAAATGCAGTACTTGGATGCAATCTCAAAAATGACAGAAAGATCTCTGTTCGTCTCCAAGGCAAACCATTCAATATCATGGTAATCCAAGTCTATGCCCCAACCAGTAACGCTGAAGAAGCTGAAGTTGAATGGTTCTATGAAGACTTACAAAACCTTTTAGAACTAACACCCCAAAAAAGATGTCCTTTTCGTTATAGGGGACTGGAATGCAAAAGTAGGAAGTCAAGAAACACCTGGAGTAACAGGCAAATTTGGCCTTGGAGTACGGAATGAAGCAGGGCAAAGGCTAATAGAGTTTTGCCAAGAGAACACACTGGTCATAGCAAACACCCTCTTCCAACAACACAAGAGAAGACTCTACACATGGACATCATCAGATGGTCAACACTGAAATCAGGTTGATTATATTCTTTGCAGCCAAAGATGGAAAAGCTCTATACAGTCAGCAAAAACAAGACTGGGAGCTGACTGTGGCTCAGATCATGAACTCCTTATTACCAAATTCAGAATGAAATTGAAGAAAGTAGGGAAAACCGCTAGACCATTCAGGTATGAGCTAAATCAAATCCCTTATGATTATACAGTGGAAGTGAGAAATAGATTTAAGGGCCTAGATCTGATAGATAGAGTGCCTGATGAACTATGGACTGGGGTTCCTGACATTGTACAGGAGACAGGGATCAAGACCATCCCCATGGAAAAGAAATGCAAAAAAGCAAAATGGCTGTCTGGGGAGGCCTTACAAATAGCTGTGAGAAGAAGAGAAGCAAAAAGCAAAGGAGAAAAGGAAAGATATAGGCATCCGAATGCAGAGTTCCAAAGAATAGCAAGGAGAGATAAGAAAGCCTTCCCCAGCGATCAATGCAAAGAAATAGAGGAAAACAACAGAATGGGAAAGACTAGAGATCTCTTCAAGAAAATTAGAGATACCAGGGCAATATTTCATGCAAAGATAGGCTCGATAAAAGTCAGAAATGGTATGGACCTAACAGAAGCAGAAGATATTAAGAAGAGGTGGCAAGAATACACAGAAGAACTGTACAAAAAATATCTTCACAACCCAGATGATCACGATGGTGTGATCACTCACCTAGAGCCAGACATCCTGGAATGTGAAGTCAAGTGGGCCTTAGGAAGCATTGCTATAAACAAAGCTAGTGGAGGTGATGGAATTCCAGTTGAGCTGTTTCAAATCCTGAAAGATGATGCTGTGAAAGTGCTGCACTCAATATGCCAGCAAACTTGGAAAACTCAGCAGTGGCCACAGGACTGGAAAAGGTCAGTTTTCATTCCAATCCCAAAGAAAGGCAATGCCAAAGAATGCTCAAACTACTGCACAATTGCACTCATCTCACACGCTAGTAAAGTAATGCTCAAAATTCTCCAAGCCAGGCTTCAGCAATACGTGAACCGTTAACTCCCTGATGTTCAAGCTGGTTTTAGAAAAGGCAGAGGAACCAGAGATCAAATTGCCAACATCCGCTGGACCACTGAAAAAGCAAGAGTTCCAGACAAACATCTATTTCTGCTTTATTGACTATGCCAAAGCCTTTGATCGTGTGGATCATAATAAACTGTGGAAAATTCTGAAAGAGATGGGAATACCAGACCTCCTGACCTGCTCTTGAGAAACCTGTATGCAGGTCAGGAAGCAACAGTTAGAACTGGACATGGAACAACAGACTGGTTCCAAATAGGAAAAGGAGTACCTCAAGGCTGTATATTGTCACCCTGCTTATCTAACTTACATGCAGAGTACATCATGAGAAGTGCTGGGTTGGAGAAAGCACAAGCTGGAATCAAGATTGCCGGGAGAAATGTCAATCACCTCTGATATGCAGATTACACCACCCTTATGGCAGAAAGTGAAGAGGAACTAAAAAGCCTCTTGATGAAAGTGAAAGAGTAGAATGAAAAAGTTGGCTTAAAGCTCAACATTCAGAAAACAAAGATCATGGCATCTGGTCCCATCACTTCATGGGAAATAGATGGGGAAACAGTGTCAGACATTTTTGGGGGGGATTCCAAAATCACTGCAGATGGTGACTGCAGCCACGAAATTAAAAGATGGTTACTCCTTGGAAGAAAAGTTATGACCAACCTAGATAGCATATTGAAAAGCAGAGACATTACTTTGTTGACAAAGGTCCGTCTAGTCAAGGCTATGGTTTTTCCAGTAGTCGTGTATGGATGTGAGAGTTGGACTGTGAAGAAAGCTGAGTGTCAAAGAATTGGTGCTTTTGAACTGTGGTGTTGGAGAAGACTCTTGAGAGTCCCTTGGACTGCAAGGAGATCCAACCAGTCCATTCTAAAGAAGATCAGTCCTGGGTGTTTTTTGGAAGGACTGATGCTGAAGCTGAAACTCCAATACTTTGGCCACCTCATGCGAAGATTTGGCTCATTGAAAAAGACCCTGATGCTGGGATGGATTGGGGGCAGGAGGAGAAGGGGACGACAGAGGATGAGATGGCTGGATGGCATCACCAACTAGATGGACATGAGTCTGAGTGAACTCCAAGGGTTGATGATGTACAGGGAGGCCTGGCATGCTGCTATTCATTGGGTCCCAAAGAGTCGGACACGACTCAGCAACTGAACTGAACTGAACTCAACTTTATAGTCATTTTGGGTTTGGTAATTTCCTCTTTGTACTTGAGAGTCTGGGTATGGGGATTAGGACTGCCCTAGGGCCAGGGCGGGTATCCCAAGGTCATATCTGGACTTGTGATCCTTGCATTTTAGACAGGAAGTTTGGAGCCTCCCTGAGAAGCAGACAAGTTTAGGATGGAAGACCTCATTAGTGTATTAGATATTAGGATCCTTCAGTTTAGTAAAGCTCGTGTTCCTCAAAAGAACTTTAGGGGCTAGCAATTCCCAATTAAACAGGAAGGAATCTCCCCTGGGTAGATCTGACCCGTGTGGAGTAGCAGTGACAATGATTACGTTCCATCCCTTGTCTCTCTGATCACCTTCCCAATGCACACAGAAAGACGTTATTCATCCAACTGACAGACTCCACAACCTGTACCGTACAAATTACATCCTGATTCTTGCCGAAAGAGACAAAGTTCCTAGGTCAGAGATGGTCTTAAGATTCTGGTAAACTAAAAAACAGAAAAAAATACAATCTCTCCCTTTGTTTTATGAAAAAATAAAACTATTAGGAAGTATCAACTTCAATACTGTTGCTAATCTTGCCACTTAAAACGATCTGGGACTTCCCCAGTGGTCCAGTGGTTAAGACTTCACCTTTCAGCACAGCAGGTGTGGGTTTGATCCCTATTTGGGGAATATCCCACATGCCGCACGGTGCAGCCAGAAAATAAATAAAGAAAAAATAAATCTGCCATGCTTTTCTCTAATTCGGAAATTCTCAGCCAATGACTGTCCTCAAGACCTTGAAGACTGCTGCGGAATATAAACACTTCTTAATATCTTCTTTTGAACAACTATTTGAGGATGGGATAATTTCTTGGAGCCTACCAATGGACTGTTCTACTATGACAAGGAATCATCCAGAACGTTTTATTTCTTCATTTTCAAATAGTTCGGGAGTGCCTTTACAGGTACATTAAATACACTGTGGAACAGATACAACAGATCATACTGGAAGCTGTGGGTACTGAGAGACAGGTTCATTACACAATCGAAAAGGTATAGAGACGCAGTGTTGTAATGGCGTGCTCTGTTTATAATAGCTGATGTATACCAGGAAACAAGAATCCAACTCAGAAAAATGGGAAATAGAAGATTACACTTTTTTTTTTTTTTTCGAATGCCTCGAAGCCACCCATGAGTGCAGAACTGGCTGGGCGCTGTGGGTTTGGCTCCTTCCTGTGTTCTTCAGCTCAGATCGGATCCACCCAAGAAGAATCCAGGGCTGGGACCAGATGGCTGAGGAAACAGATTTAAATCATGAGCAAGAACCTCCCTGGTGGCCCGATGGTTAAGACTCCATGCTTCCACTGCAGGGGATGTGGGTTGGATTCTTGTTTGGGGAACTAAGATTCCACATGCCACATGTTGCAGAAAACAAAGCAAAACACCATAAGTGGTGAGCAAACAGCATGCCCTTTAGACACAAGTAATAGATAAGCAGCAATGAAAAAATGGTTTGCCGCAGGAGACTCGTGTGGGTCCCTCCAAGAGGATGGATCTGCTGTATAATACTCATGTGCAAGGGAGTGTCTTTCAGTGTCTTAGAGCTACTTCTCTTTTCCTGGCTTTGATCACTTCCTTATTTCATGCTCCACTCTCAGCATTATCTTTCTTATCTTTCTTAGTTTGGTTGTTTGGTTCGACCTGCAGTGATGTGTCTAGAACATGGACTGTCATGGGGGCAGGGCAATGGATTGGGTTTTAAATTAATGTCCTTGCTAGAAGCCCAGAAAAATTCTCCCAGGGGAAGTCAGCTACGGAAAGGGAATCCCCCACTCAGTGGTCTGTGACCAGAGGAATCACTTGGATCCCTCTGTCTGCCAGTCCTGGCATCTTTCAGCACATGGACCAGTGGTGCTGAACAATTCACTGCTTCAGAGTAGCTGGTGTGATGGATAGCAGATCCAATGCAAATTTAGAGACTTGTCCAGTGGAATAGTAAATTAAACCAACCAGAATGGCAAGTTAAGAACCTGGAGCCATGTGACCCTTGCCAGCCTAAAATATTTATGGGAATAAAGCATGCTCACACTATGTGGGAATATAAGGCTAAAATGGAGATACCACAGTGATTACAGCAAGGAGAAAAAAGGCATATTCTTCAGGGAAGCATCTCTAAGTGAAGAAATGGCATCATATAGGAAGTGTCTACCTTGGCATTTTGGGTTATTTCATTTGGTGACTCAGATTCCTCTAAAGGAGGTAACTATAGATTATTTCAGCTCCAACCTTATCATGGAAAATCTTTGGAGGTAAAGAAAGAAGTGTCAGGTCACAAGTGACTTAAAGCATCTTAGAGAAGTAATGCTGTCAAGGGGGTGTAAAGGTCAACATCACATGGACCCTGAATCCCAAAGCAACACCCATCTCTCTGTAGAGTGCTTTCTTCCAATGGGCAGCATAGATGTATAAACTGACCTCAGTTTCTGCAACACCTAAAGAGATCGTAGTCCTCAAGATAAAAGTAAAGGTTTCATCGGAACAACTGACCTCCAGTACTCTGGCCAACTGATGCGAAGAGCCAACTCACTGGAAAAGACCCTGGTGCTAGGGAAAATTGAAGGCAGGAGGAGAAAGGGGTGAAGATGAAATGGTTGGATAGCATCACCAGCTCAATGGATATGAATTGGAGGAAATTCCAGGAGATGGTGAAGGACAAGGAAGCCTGATGTGCTGCCGTCCATGGGGTCTCAAATAGTCGGACATGACTTAGCAACTGAGCAACAATAATATGTAATGTGAAGACGTCCAGTTTGTCAGTTGATGACATTGTTGCTTTCTTACAAGGAGGATAATTACCCTATCAGACTGGAATTGTTCCTTGCCACTTGGAAAAGGGGATAATGTCCTGATCATCTTGACTCTTAGATGAGGCTATAAACACTGCAAGCAGGTTACAATGTCTCTGCACATTTTGGGGGTTTAGAAAAAAAAATGTTTAAAGCAAATACAAAACACCTCTGTAACTGATCTAAATCATATCAAACCATAAAGAAACTACCTCTGTAACTGGTCTAAATTGTATCAAACCATAAAGAAATTACCTTGTAACTGATTTCAGCTATATCAAATGATAAAGAAACTAACAGGTATTAAGCATTTCCATATCAAATGTTGCAAATACAATGTTTGCATTTTGCACACATAGAAGTCTAAATCTAAAGGGTTTATTCTTTTACTAGCCTCATTTCAAACTTTCTTTTTTCATTCTCTTCCAGAAACTGACTTTACTAAACCACATACATGCATATTAAGATCTGAGAAGAGGCTTTGGTGGCCGTGTTTCCTTCCTCCTCATTCCAAGAAGATGAGTGTGTTGTTACAACCACCCAAAGTGTGATGGGGGTCAGGGGCGGGGTGGGGGGAGTGGACATCTGAGACAGTGTTCTGGCTCATTTTTGAAACCTGCCATTCTGCAGATTTTATTTCCTGACTGATTTCCAATCAACTTGATTCCAAATCAATTTCCAAATTGATTTCCAGTTCCCAGGTTGATGCTTCATTCCTCCAATGATGTCTGTAGGGCCCAGTGAAAGATCATGCTTGGGTTGGGGCATTTTTTAGGACATGTCAAGTTACTGCCATAGAGACACCCCTTTTCATCCTGATAACAAGGAGGGACATTTACCAAAATGCCACAGATGATGCTGGCATTGTCAGAATGGGTACATTCACCACAGAGAGCCATAGGGACTTGTCAATGTACCCGTCAGCCTTTCAGCAGAGACATCATCAACCTTCCAGGAAGAATCCTCCACTCTCTTGTTTGTTTTCTTTTTTTAATGGGTCCAGAGCTCTGCCAGTCTAGGCCCTCAGCACCCCAAACCCCTGCCCCAAATATGGACACATGAGTGGGTCACAGACAAATAAAGACCAAAAGGAGGAAGATAGCAGGGACCCGATGCACTGCATGTCAGCACTGAATCCAGCATGGTTGGACACTGGACAGGGACCTGAGAAATAGGAGTCCTCCTTCTGAGACATCCAGGAAGAGGTGTCCCCCTATTTGTAACTCTCAAGAAATATTTTCTTTAGGTTTCCATTTATTGCTGCATCAAAGGTATTAAAATCTCTGGCTAAAAAGAAAAATACATATAGTCAAATCATACAGCTACTGCAATTATAAGAGAAAAATGTGGATAAAATGATGCAACCACTGGAGAATGTTTAAATGTTTATTTTCATGTTAAAAAGGATGAGTTACCCTGTGGTTAGAATATACCTTTATGCTGAAAAACAAAGTCACTTTATTTCTGAAATAGTTCTGGGAAAAAAAGAAAGAAAAAAGGAAAAAGAAATCCAAAAGTAAGGAAGAGTAAGATCAAAATGTTCTGGCAGGTTCCATCCACAGTCCCAACAGAAGCCATGCCCTCTAAAGGCTGCATCTCTAATTCAGTGCATTTCACGATGTCAGGTTCTGATGTTTCCCACCATCAGTTTAGGTATTTCTGAGCGGGATGTCTGTACATTTAAAAGCTACAGCTTTGCATGCTTTTATTTGAAAAGGTATTTATTCCAACACACCTTTCAGTGTTTCAGTATATTGCCTATATTACATACAAAAATATCTGCTATCCATATTTGAGCATAACTTTTCCACCACCCATACTGTTCCTTTACATGACAGGTGACACGCGATACATTACACATAGTACAATTTTGAGGGAGATGGTTGCTGGGTTTATAGACCACCTATCTTGTCATTTGCAGAGACTAGAATGGAGATCTGAGGCTGTTTTTGAGTAGGTGAGAGTAGAAAGGTGATGAAAGGATTCAGATGGAACCACCCTCTGTGGTCAGTGGAGCTGGAATGAGTGGTCTTCCCTGACAGAAACTTTACTGTGATCTCCACGTCCCAACATTGGGAAGACATTTTTCTCAAAGAGTGAGACGAGAAAGCTGATCAACATGCACAATTCCTAAAACTTAAAATTACCCGGGTACAAAATACTTCTTCCACGGATGTGGCAATGAGACAAAAGTTAATCCATTTTTTTCCCTGCATTATTTTTTTATAAATAAAAAACTCTCTGCCTACAGTCTAAGCATGATCACAGTCTGGGAATGCAGCCTGGCCAGTGTGCAACAGAAAACCACCAGGGGTCAATGATTCTCTCTTGGTTCACATGCAGTATTCTGAGGTCAGCTACCTTGTGTGTTCTTTGAGGAAAGCTTCCGGGGAAAACTTCCAGTGTCTTTTCTTTTTGTTTTCTCTCAAAGGTAACAGTGCAGGTTCAAACTCCAGTAATTTTGTGTGGCAGCTGCTCCTTGATAGCTGTATGCTGGCCTGGAGATGGTAGTCTCACATCCTCCGTGGTTGTATGTCACCTGGTCCTCACGTGGCATCTGAATTGCCCCTCATGTGATTCACGGAGCTCACAGCCTGCTGTCCCCTTTAGAGGCTGCTGGTGTCTGCCTCAGGGGGAGCCCGAGCATCCCGTTTTTATGGGAGAGAAAGGGATTCTATCTACATCATTTATTTCAGGTTTTTGACACCAATTCTTTGCATATCTCGGCCATAAAAACCTGGAAAATCCAGGCAAATGCATGCCTCCCCCCACCCCCTCAGAGAACCGTATTTCAAGGCTTACTTAATTTACATCATTCCCCCCATTCTAGTTCAAATATTTTGGAAGTATAGTTCCTATTTGTTTTAAATTAACCAGGTTGGAAATCAAGCAGACATAGCACATGGATTCTAGTCAGCAGGAAGTATTTAGAGCAGAAAGATCCTCAGTGAAATTTTGCTCAGCTGAGTAGTTGTCCATGCCCAATCTGAGAACAACTGACAGTGTTGATTCCCACAAATAACTGAATTTCTGGCTTTTCACTATTCACACACACACACGTGGGTATAAGTATGTATGTGTGAGTATAGGGAAGTGTATGTTGGGTGGTAAAAGGGACCCTTCCCCTGAAACCTTCCATTTGATCTTTATTTTGAGCTGGCTGAATCTCAACATAAGCCAGCAAAGGTGGTTTACGCAGCCTGCATCACTCTGGGGGACGCTAGCTTACGTAACCACAGGGGGCACCTTCAGGACCACGGTCAGCTCCCAGCCCTGTTGAGAAACCAAGTGAAAGTGAAAGTTGCTCAGTCGTGTCCGAATCTTTGCGACCCCACGGACTACAGTCCATGGAATTCTCCAGGCCAGAATACTGGAATATATATCCTTTCATTTCTCCAGGGGATCTTCCCAACCCAGGGATCAAACCCAGGTCTCCCTCATTGTAGGCAGATTCTTTACCAACTGAGCTATAAACCAAGGGTTCCTTCTAATTCTCCCCAGTGTGTTCTTTGCATCACGTCGAGCACTCAGGCTATAGAAGGTGGCCTAACTTGTATGCTCCTGAATAAGGCTCTTCATGACAATGGTAGGTTCCTCTTCCCCTGAATTCTTCCCATGGAAACTCTCATTTTACCAGTGGGAGCCAGCCTGCTGTGTGTGTGAGACTCACTCCCTGCATCAGTTGGGGTTCCTCAGTTTTAGAAACGAAACCCCAATTATGTCTGGACTGTCAAAGGGAAAGAAAATTGAAAATATCTTATAGGGGGAGCAGGACTCATATGGACAGCTCTGTTTCCATTAGGATGTAAATTTCTCTCCAGCCCTACACAGTCGGTTTTGAGCAACCTCCCCAACAAGTCCTTTGAAAAGCAGAGGCAGCTTCCTTTGGTTACCTGAGCAGCTCTTCCTACAAGATGTCAGCCACCTCTTTGCAAACTCCTTTGGAAGCCAATACCTGGGTCTCCTGACTTCATTTCCCAATTGAACTGGAAGATTTGGGCAATCTTACCAGCTTCAGTTCCTAATCCCCATTTTAAACACAAGAGCAACTGAACACCAGCCCCTGGAGGTCAGGCAGTGGATCACTGGTAACTTAGGCATGGTTTATAAATGTACTGTAGTCCTGTGGGCAAAAGACACGGGGAGAACGCTATGTCTGCCATGTCATGGCTGGAGGAGGCCAGTTGTCACGTTCCTGTCCATGGAACCCTATAAGAGAACCACTGAATCACACCCTTATAAACAGCCCAGTCATCAGCCATTGAGAGTCAAGGAACTGTTTCAACACCTCCTGCAGGTCCTGGCCACTTTGGGTCTTTTAAATTCTACTTCTCTGAGATGCAAATGGTTCAAGAAAGCTTGGAATGAGGCATACTCATCCAGTGTCTGTTTTTCCAGCTATCACATCCTAATAGAATGTTGCCATAGTTTCCTAATCTGAACTTCTTGCTTTGCTTGAGACCAGGCATGCTGTTCTTTGAAAAACATTATTTATTTAAAAATTATGCAGGAATCATGCTTTTTTTTCTCTCTCTCTCTCTCTCTTGCTTGCCATTTCAATTTCCCAGTAGCTATGGTTTTTCATCACAACTGCTTCTCAAGCTTCTGGAATAGTCATTTATTTTATAATTTTTTGGGGAAAAAACCCCATTGCTTTTTTTTATTAATGTACACCCTGTATAGGTTTTACCTCTGCCAGAGTCATGACTAGGGATACATATATATATGTTTATATATGAGCTTTTTTTTGTGGTGGGGTGGAAATCATTATATGGGTAGATTTCTATGTATTACTAAGTTGAAACATCATTCCACTTACTGTTCTAATAAAGTTTTGCTCTGGTAAAATAAGTTTCGTCTGAAGGTACTTCCTATGCAATTTCCTTTCTGTGAGTATCATTTCTAGACCTTGATATCAGTTTGGATAACAAACAGTGTTGACCACAAAGCATTAGTATCAATACAACTATTCTGAGGACTGCTTTGCCCTCGGAAACGCACTCCAAGAAGGAGGTCCTCATGACTCCTGCAAGCAGAAGATAAAAGGTTCACAGTTCATAATTTTTCTCCAAAGTTTTTAAGCATCATGTAGAAAACTGTAAAGGAGATGGCCCCCCTCACAGTACATTAACATTTTAAGTAAAATCCCACATCCCTATCTGAGACAACAAAGTTCAATCACAAAAAAGGAAAGACAGCATGAGGATTAGCTTCTTAGCTATTGCCCCTAAGTGATGAAGTGTGGAAAACTGGAAAGACCCTGAACTCCCGCACAGACACCCAGGAAATAACAGGACATGGCAAATCATGGGGACTAAAACTCATATGTAAATCAAACAGATCTCAGAGAAAAGAATGGCATCTCTTGTCTTCATGTTTCAAAAAGAATTGCAGAGGTCAAAGGAACCAGGTGCGAGTGCAAAGATATATAAAAATAATGAGCAATGCTCGTAACAAATATGGGCAGCTACATTCAGCATCTTTCAGGTATGTCCAATCTCAGGCCAAGGGCAAGAAATGTCCACTGTGCTTTAAAAGGTCTAGGAGTAGAAAAATCAAACCCAAGTCTTTTCTAATTCCACACGGCTGTTTTGCCACGAGATGATTAACAATGTCTGTGGGGTCAGGTTTATTCTACTGGAACTGAGCTAGTACCAGGCAGCAGATAAAATCATTGTCTTAGAATTTCTCTAGGACCCACACGTGGCCGACTCAGAGACAGTGCCTAGCGTCAAACCAGCTGCCTTTGCTCTCTCTGATACCTGCTTAGAAAGGGATCCCGCCAGACCGCCACAAATGAAGCTCTGTTCAATCATCCCCTATTGCTGATCAGACTCACGGCTCCACCATTCAGAAAACAGAAGGCATAAAGGTGAATACAAACATGAGAAAGGAGTTCACATCTGGTCCTGCAGCCTCTCCATGTAGTCTCTGAAGCCCTGGGATTCTCCCAGCCCCATATCTGGGCAGACCCACTGGATGTTGTCATCACTGTCAAACAGGATGGAGTTGGTGTAGGGGCCGCCGTCCTCTGGGAGGATGGTGGTGTAGGAAGTAAACTTGACCCTCTTCCTCTTGGGGCCTGTGGAACTCAGAGGGTCATTTTTCATGTCTTTCTCATAGACATAGTCAGAAGGTCTGAGCAGCTGACTATGGAAAGTCTTCTGGGAACCACCGTTCAGAAGGAAGTTCCTCTCCTCGAACTGCAGCCCCCTGTCAATCACGGTGGTGCACTCCTCCGACGGGAGGGTCACATCCACCGGGTTCTCTAGAAGCTCCACATCGTTCCCCAGCCAGACCCAGTCATGGGAATGGGGGATGTTGCCTTGTTCACTCACGGCGAATCTTTTGTGTCTGTATTTCCAAGCAAATGCCACACAGTTGATCAAGAAGACCAAGATGGCTAGGCAGAAGACACAGAGCAGGGCGTACATGCCGATCTCCAGGTCAGTAAGCCCCCTGGAGGTCACCGTGAGGTCACTAGGATTATGGGGTTCCGGTGACTTCCCTTGAGCGGGGAAGCTTGTAAAGGCATCTGGACCACTGCTCTTGTGCATCTTCTTGTCTTTTCCTTCCATGGGAGACTGTGGGGTTGTGCTTTTGTTGGTATTTTGCTCGCGGCCAACAGAGGCACCATGCTGGAGCCACTCCTGCACCGCTCTCTCCTGGTTTCCCTCACGATCTATGGTGTTGCTGAGGTGGTCTTTATATTCCCGGTTGATGCCCTCAATATCATTGGTGCCTCCCTGGTGCTCATCAATACTGGGCTCAAATTTGACCTTGACGTTCCCTTTCCCCACGGCAAGAATGCTCTTCCTCTTGGTCTTCTGACAGGGCTCACTGATCATCATTTCCAGTTTAATCAAGGGCCCTTGCCCTTCCCCCTCTGCAACCACAACTGGCCATTTGGACTGAAGGCTTGCCTGGACAGACACCACCATTTCATCCAAAGATGAGACAGTAACTGAAAAATCCTTGGGATCGTAAATGTCTAAAGGTGTCACCGAACCATCACTGAACAAAATCCAAGAACTGATGATGGCTTCCTAAGAGAAATGAAACCAAAGCATTATGTTATAATCGGGTTCCTTCAAAACTTGCAAATGTAAATATGATTTTCTATGTAATATTATTTAAACATACAAACTGAGAATTAATTTCTATGTTTTGCCACTGTGAACAGCTCTTGGCTTGCCTTGAACTGGCATGAGCCATAAGCCACAGCCCTACTAATGTAAGAAATAGACAATATGCTTTAGCTAATGCATTAAAGTGCATTTTACAATAAGTCCCCTACATATGAACTTCCAAGTTGCGAGCTTTCAAAGATGCAAATGTGTTTGCATGTCCAGTCACCCAAGTTAGTTCTTGTATCTGGCGTATATTGTCACGTGCATGTACCCTCTACAAGTGGCTGTGCTTTCGTGTACGTCACTGTATAGAGTACAGTGGCACGGCATCTTTATTTCAAGTCCAGGATGTCTGAAAGCAAGTGTAAAAGCGGTGGCAGTGATGTAGCTGGTACTGTACTGTAGGATTAAAAATGTTTTCTTTACTTTTTGCTTGTTTTTTTTTTATGTATTATTTGTGTGAAAAGTATTATAAAATGACTGCCTTACAGTACTATATAGCCAATTGTGTTAGTTGGGTACCTAGGCTAATGCTGTTAAACTTAGGAACAAACTGGACTTATGAACACACTCTCAGAATGGAACTGGTGCGTATGTACGGGACTTACTGTAATTTACTGCATGCCAGACAAGAGAATTTGACTTTGACCCTTCTAAAAAGATTCTGAAAGATCAAAGAATTTATCTGAATCAAATTCAGGTGCCACTAATTGGGCGCCTGCTCAAGAGAATGTTGCTTTGAACTTTCCTTATTAGGAAGCCAATGCTGACAGAGCAAACATGCTCTGGCTGGACATGCTTATGGAAGGATGCTTCCTGAGACCAGTTTGTTTGAAAGGCACAGTGCCCTGGTATCTTTATCAATGACACGTCAAAGTTTAAAGAGGAGGAGAGTTTGAGAGTTGGCAATCATTGTCAACAGTGGCGACTGGATGCCATGCTTGTTCAAGTAGCTGAAATGAAATTTCCAAGTGTCAATAGGCACCTGCTTGGGCAAAAGTAAGAATATGGGAGCCTTTGGCCATGGGCGAGCAGCAGACTGTGTCTAAAACAGGTAAGGCTGCTCTAAAGCAAGAAGAACATACAAGGAAAATGGGTCTAAGACACTGAGTACTTTTCTCGGAGATAGGACAGATTGGATAAGAAATAGGAAGCAGCTTCAAGAATCACCAGTCCCAGTTATGAGTGCTCTATTTATCTCCTTTGCAAGATGTGACAGAGAAAGAAGCGGTCCCAATCGTCCAGCGACAAAAGGACTCTGGAATCTTACCTGCTGTGGGGCTTGAAGAACATCCTGGGCAGCTGCTGTTGAGACGATGGCTCTTTTGTCCAACCTGTGAGGCTGCAGGGAAAGAGACAAGCCGGCCACCAGCTGCACACCCAGGTCCGCGATAGTGAC
Organism: Oryx dammah; assembly: GCF_014754425.2. Lineage (NCBI taxonomy): Eukaryota > Metazoa > Chordata > Mammalia > Artiodactyla > Bovidae > Oryx > Oryx dammah. The sequence goes on from NW_024070196.1 coordinate 49,686,427, forward strand.
CCGGTCATCCAGGACGGTCACGGTCTTTTCAGCCAAGATGGAGTCAGAGAGAGGCGACAGGACCTGCAGAGTCAGTGGGAAGCCTCAGTGTCTGCATTACACCATTCAAAACTCCTGAACTGATGCTCCCACCAAAGTGTTCTCCTAGTTTCCTGTGACGTGGACTGTATGTAGCGAAATTGTGTATGGGAGCAAGTCATGAGTGTGTGCGTGCTAAGTCATGATCCTGTTCAATTACGCTTTCCAAGTGAAGGAGTTTTAAGTACAAATATCATCCCGGCCCATCTTCTTTCCTTTGATTCATATCATGATAACAGTACTGTATTTTTTTAAGCTTGATTTAATTTAGAGGCAATAACTAAAAATTGCCTACCTTAGTACTAGGCACCAAAGACTGACATTTTTCCAACAAATAATATTTAGTTGTGAAAATGGCAGAATTGCAGTAAAAGCTCTTTAAAAGGTTGGTGCTCAGCCATCTCTTCCTACTCCCACTCCTTCCAGTGAGCATTAGATGTTCACTATGGACCACTCACCCCTGGAGAAGGGAATGGTAACCCACTCCAGTATTCTTGCCTGGAGAATTCCATGGACAGAGGAGCCTGGCGGGCTATAGTCCATGGAGTCCCAAAGAGTCGGACACAACTGAGTGACTAACACACATACTCATGGACCAGTGATCACCAGTGTGTGGGCTGCCGTGTCATCACTGGATAAGCCAGGTAAGCAAAGTGGGAAGGAGAATCTTACTCTCCTAAGAAACCATTTTTCTTAATTTACCATCTAGCTTGCAAGCAGGTAGTGGTGGTGGTTTAGCCGCTAAGTCGTATCCAACTCTTGTGACCCCATGGACTGTAGCCCACCAGGCTCCTCTGTCCATGGGATTTCCCAGGTAAAAATTCTGGAGTGGGTTGCCATTTCCTTCTCCAGGGGATCTTTCCAATCCAGGGACCAGACCCTAGTCTCCTCCGTTGGCAGACAGATTCTTTACCACTGCGCCATCAGGGAAGCCCTTGCAATCAGGGGTGAATATCAAATGAAGAGTTATATCTAGTGGATAGAATTTCTAGACCTATCCCCCCAAAGACGTTCTGTCTACCCTCTCAAACCTGTGAATACGATGAGAAATCACCCTCCCAACTATGTTATAGGATATGGCACAGTTGGCCTTAAAATAGGGAGACCATACTGGGTTAGCCAGGTGGGTCTCATGGAATCACACGAGCCTTTAAAATCAGAGCACTTTCTCCCTGAGTGGTAGAAGAGAAAGTCAGATTCAAAGAGTGAGAATCTGGTGGTGGATCTGTTCCATAAGGAGGGATGCAGGTGACCTCTAGGAGCAGAGAATGACCTCTGGCTGAAAGTCCACAAGGAAGCAGAGTCCTCAGTCTTGCAACACTTCTTCAAAACCCCACATGAGCCCAGCCTGACCCATACCGTGACTGCAGCCTTGCAGTACCCTGAGTTTGGTACCTCAAGCTCAATTGGACTCCCAACATTCAGAACTCTGAGTTAATAAATTAGCAGTGCTTCATGCTGGGAGACGTTTGGTTGATTTGTTACACAGCAACGGAAGAGTGATGCAGAATATAACACTGACTCCAGCTTTGTCAAAAACTGACTTGGGCAACACCCAAAAATCTGACTTCGTGAACTATGAGCAGTAACCTTTTAATTTGTTATTAAAAAATATGCTGCATTCTTTCTGCAGAATGATCCTGTCCACTGGCTAGAAAATAGTCTTACTGTTACTATAGTAAAGTGGAGAGTGGTTTTTATTATTTTTAGTGCAATACGTTTTAAAAATTTTGTGTCCACTGTTCAAGGTAAAATAGAGCTAAATGGTTAATTCTGAAGTTGAGGAAAATAAAACTAGCTTTCACAGGTTCTACTGTCTTCTGTTAGTGACACATAAAAAATAAAGAATCACATTAGGGGAAAGATTTCTTAGACTGTGTGTTAAATTTAGCTTTGGTAAAAGAAATGAGATATTTTTTCTCAGCTCTCCAAAAGGCAAACATTTTTCTTTGATTATTCTTCGAGGTTTTTATTTGCTACTCTAGACAATAAGATTTGAAAATGACTTTGACCTTTGGCGGAAAATACAATATAATTTTATTATCATCACTTTATATCTTTCAATTGTTCTATGAATTTTTGTGAATTCTATTGTCTTTTATAAAAGTATTCTTTTATTTAGTTAGTTGCATGGGGTCTTAGTTGCATCATGTGGGATCTTTCGTTGCGGCACATGGACTCTCCAGTTGTGGCTAGCGGACTTTGGAGCCCACAGGCTTAGTTATTTCAATTCTACTGGAATTCCAGTTCCTTGTCCAGGGATTGAATCCATGTTTCTTGAACTGCAAGGTAGACCACTGCACTATTAGGGAAGTCTCTTTAAAAAAAAAAAAGTAACACAAAATTTAATTTGAGTTTGAACTGTTAGAACTGACGAACCCTCTATCACTGCCCATAAGTCTCTGATGCATGCACACACACACTATCCTCCAGCATCTGCCTGGACACTTATCAACACAGACCAGGGTTGGGGCAGGTGGCGAGTGCTGGGTGCCTGTACCTGCACGGTGGTGATGCCCGGCTCCCGGCCCACCAGGGTCCTGCCATCCTGTATCTGAGCGATTCTCGGCTCTTCCACCTTCATGAAATCCATCACGAGGTCGGTGATGTCAAACTGCCAGTCAGGGCCCAGCATGTAGCTCAGCTGACCCGAGTCAGGGGACTCGGCCACGAACTGGGTGAGGACGCGCACGAGGGCGTGCTGGTACTGCAGCGAGCACCCTCTCCCCTTCTTCTCCTCATCCTCCTCGTCTTCGCTGTCCCGGGTGGGCCTGGGACACACACACACAGCAGAGCCAACGTCATCCTGGGGAAGAAGGGTCTCCCTACCTCCTCGTCCAGATTCCCCATGACTGTGACGCTTTGTGTAAACTGGATTTCCTTCCTGCCAGAGTGCTCACCAGCAGTCACCCACCACCTGCTGCTTCTTTACTCCCGGACCCTGTGCGGTGGTCACTGAGCGTCACATGTGCTGCCGCGGCCCTGCCTCACCCGCCCAGGGCTGGGGATCAGCCCCGCCCAGGCCCAGCTGCTAACAAAACTGAAACACGTCTGACATGCGCATCCTGACTTCTCCTCCTTCCTCGGCGCCCCAGCCCTTCCCCCTGTCCTGACACGAGTTCTCCTCCACTTGCCTGCCCATGACCTGCCCTGAGAAACCCTCTCTGGCTTCACTACTCCACAAACTTCCCCTCGAGATGAACCTGTCCAGCGTCCCTTATGAGAGGACCTGGCTTGGTGGCTGCTGACGGGTCTGCGGGGCCCTCGGTGGACTGGGTCTTGTGTCAGGGGAGAGAGGGGCAGAGACTCATATGTCCTGAGTTAGAATACGTGCCGGGTCCTGCCTTACCTGCTCCTGTAAAGTGAATAAATGCTATCTTTAGAGTTCTGACTGCTGCAGGGTGTATCACTTCACTGAATTCTTGGAACAACTCTATTCAGTCACCCTATTGTCATCTCCAACTTGTAGATGAAGAAACAGGAAGAGAGAAGTTAAGTAACTTGACCAAGGTCGCACAAGCTATACACAGGAAAGTGAAAGTGAAAGTCGCTCAGTTGTGTCTGACTCTTTGCAACCTCATGGGCTGGCTGTAGCCTGCCAGGCTCCTCTGTCCATGGAACTCTCTTCTCCAGGGGATCTTCCCAACCTAGGGATTGAGCCCAGGTCCTCCACATTACAGGCGGATTCTTTACCATCTGAGCCACCAGAGAAACCCAAACGCGGAAAAGCCAGAGTGAAAACTTAGTGGCCTTATTCCAGAGTTCATAGCTTAGCCACTGCACTGTGCTCCACTAAGGATGGTTGAATTTTCAAGCAGGAAACTGAGAATGGATAATGCAGGAAAGAACACTAGGGCATGGGGAATAGAGCCCTTCCCCAAATGCCAGGCCTTGTGCTGTGTGCTTCTTATGCGCTGCATCATTTTATTGAATCCTAGCAACTATTCTGTGAGGTAGATAAGATGACAGTACACCCACTACATACGAATGATTCCGTTCCAAGCGTGCATTCGTTTAAGTTCAATTCGTTTGTAAGTCCAACTATGCTAGCCTAGGTACGCAGCTAACACAATGGGCTTTAGAGTAGCTTGCTGTAATAGGTTTATAACACTTTTCATGCAAATAATTCATAAAAAAAAAACACAGAAAATAAAGAAAATATTTTTAATCTTACAGCACAGGACCCTGAAAAGTACAGTAGTGCAGTACAACAGCTGGCACTCCTTAACAATATCAGCTACGTCACCACTGCTTTTGTGCTCACTTCCGGACATCCTAGGCTTGAAACAAAGACCCTGTACTACTGTACTCTATACAGTACACAAAAGCACAGCCCCTCGTAGGAGATGTGCCCGTGCGACAGCGCATGCCAGACACGTGAACTAGTTTACGGGACGGGACTATGCGAACGTCCATTGGCATCTGTGAAAGTTCACAATGCGAGGGTTCATATGCAGAGGGCTTACTATATTATCCCTATTATAATTTCCACCTGTCAGAGTAAGGACCCAAGTCAGATCCATCTTAACTCTGTTCCCATTACTACCTGCTGTAGTTGCAGTTTTGCTGGAGCTTCAGTCCCTGAGGACGTTTTGCCTCAGAGCTGAGCCCCAGGAGCCTCAGATCCACAGCCCCCTCTGAGGGTCACCCCCTCACGCTTAGTTCCTCACCTTCGATTGGAGGCCACTGGGATCCTCCATCCTTTGATCTGGCTCAGCTCTGTGTCCGAGATCTCAACCTGCAGGGGGAGTCTGGGCACCCAGACCGTGACCTCTAACTGGGAGGTGAAGTGCTGGTGGGTGAAGTTCACGATCGTGTCCACTTTGCTCTTCATCTCCTTCCCATTCACAAAAATCGAATCACAGCCGTCGGAGACCTTGGGGGAGGGGACAGAATCGCCAGATGCATCAGCAGAAAAAAGCACATGTGCAACGTGACAGTTAAAGTCCATGAACCGCAACAGCTCTGATCGGTGCGGCCCCAAGACAGCCAGGAGAACGGGGCTTGACCAAAAGGTAATTTGTAGGCACTAATTGGTGACAACACTGACAGATGGACTCCAGGAAAACCATTCTGTATTACAAACTGCTGACAAGTAAAACCATAAACATGATTTAAAGGCGATCCATAACCTTTGTTGCCTTTTCCGTGTGTTCTTTTCTTTTTCCTCACCTCTTTTATGTACTCAAACCACCACTAATCAAACCCCAGGTGCAGCATACTTCGCTAGTGGGCCGTATCTGAAGATGTTTAAAAGGTATCCATATGTTACTAAAACAACACTTCATTTGAGCCGTAAAAGGGATTTTTTCCTGAAAAAAAACAAGAGAGCTTTGCACTAGATTAAGATCCTTGTAGAAATACACTCATGAAATGCATCAGAAATGTGGATACAACTATTTTTGCCCCATTACATTTTGCATTAATTTTATGGGATGGAGATGAGGATGCAGCATTCTGCTATGGACTTTTGACTCAGCACGTGGGGCAGGCACCCTTTTAACACGATGCATTCGCAGGTTAGGTATCAGACAACGTAAGCCCCCGCGGCACTTCACATCTTCCAGAGAAGCAAGGAAAATGTTGGTGGCTTTCTCGCCTAGACCTTCAGAAGAATGAATGTCTTTTACATATCTGGATGGGGAGGGGGAGATCATCACTTTACACGCAGAAGACACAAAAGCAACAATCAGTTTAGCACAGAATCACGCAACTGCTGGGGCCTGCAACCTTCATTTTACAGATGAAGAACCCGAGGCCAGCCATGTGATGCATCGCTGGCTCAAGGTCACACACTACTTTTAGGGATACTGGCCTGCTGGCAGTGGTCCCCAGCTCACCTGGAGTGCCCCCAAGAGGCCTGTTTCCCAAGCCACAAGTGAAGGCTCACTCATGACCTTCTCTTCCTCACCTATCAGTACCTGGGACCCAGTCTCCCTTCCCAGCCCCAGGGCACAGGTCCAACTGCTTCCTCCGTGTGACCAGGTGAACGGCCCAGAGCAATGCCATCAGTGTCAAGGTGCAAACTCTAAGAGCAAACCTCCACGTTGTTTGGGATGAATTATCACCACCTGTCCTCTCCCCCTAGAAAAAGGACATCAATGTGTATTTGCTTCCACAAGAAGGAAAAGATGAGCTTGGTTCACGGTGGAGTGACATCAAAGACCGAGGAGAAAATACCTAAAATGATGCTTACATCCTTACATCAGAATCACAGACACAGGCCCCTGTCATTGCCACCTCACCATATCCCTGATATCTCTGGGAATCTTTAAGCAGAATTAAGCAAGGCCAGTAATAGGAAGATGGGATGAAGCCACAGCGACACTAACCTGACAACCGTGGGTTACAAAGCAATAAACAGGGGTGCTGATGGGTAACTACGCATCAGGCTGAGTTCATTCAGGGAGCGCTTTCCCACCCTCTCAGAGCTTAGCCCTCCAGAGTCCCCTGACCTCCAGGCTCCACTACCCTGAGCGGCAAAAATTCTACCCCCAGATGGCAGTGGAAAGTGGCAGTTAATGTGTCTCTCCCCGCTGAAATTCCAGTGGGAGTCGGAAAAGACATTTCCATCACTTTTCAAAGTGTGAAAGAATCCAGTTCGCCTATCTCTCTCTGTCTGCTTTACTTCCTAAAGGAGAGAACAAAAATGATGAACCAAGCAAATCAGCTTGTCTTCTAAGGCATGTTTGTGGGACATAAATCTGTATTGTTGTGCCCAGGATTGTAAAGCGAGCAACCAGAGTAAGATTTTCAATTAAAGCAGAAAAACGAGTGGAGAGCTGTGTTTTCGTTTTAAAATTCTGTGAAGCTGACACAATGCTGAGCCAACTGCCCTTCCTTGGGTGGCAGACCTGTTTTAGAGAAACTTCTGCCTTCCCTCCAGAGCACTGCAGTGGGAGACATGCAATAAGACCCCTAAACATCCCTGGACTCTGTGGCAATAGCAGACCTATCTCAAGAGAACAGCATTCCTCACTGACAAGAATGCTGGGATGGATGCGTTAGGGTTCTGCCCTCACCTTCTCCCAGCTCAAGTGGGCCTCACCCATTGCTAGAACTTTCCCCAACCTACCTCCCTCCAGTACAGACCTCAACTCTCCTGAATCTGCAGGATTATTATAACCTATGTGAGATGCACGTATGTGTGTGTGTTTCCTCTAGAAGGAATGGTTTAGTATTTGTTAATTCAGTGTTTGCAGGGACTTTATAGGACAAAACTAGTGTAAATAATGAGAATCGATTGCAGTAGGGATCTCTTATGGGTACAGGAACTCACTGGCTGTGAGGTTCTCCCTCTTCTCTGGAAGCATTAATCCCCACAATAATTGTGTGTGGCGGGCACCATGACCTTCATTGGACCGAGACTGAATCCAGTGTCAAGAAAGGGAACATCACTTCCCAGGACTTTGCCTATGTGTGTGACTATGCCAGCCAGCCCTCAGGACTGCTGACACCTGCTCTTTCCTCTGCCTGCTCACGCCAATTCCCTCTAGAGACTTCCCTCGCTACACAGGACAAAGTCCAAAATCTTGATTACAGCTTACAAGACCTAAGGACATGGTACTGCCAGCTTCTCCAGGCTCCCTTTGCACTCCTCTCCCTGCCCCTGCACAGGCTCTTCCCTCGTGGGTCATGGGTCTTCTCTCCCTGGAGCTCTCCTGAACTTATCCCCAACTGAACACCTTGCCACCACCTTCCCATGACTGAATGACTGAGATCTGTTTGTCGTTCACGTCTGAGGCAGATATAACTGCTATCTTGGGCCACCCAGTCCCACACCAGCACCCCTGCCCCATCACACACACGCACACACACACACACACACACACACACACACGCATCTTCCTCTTTTCTGTCCAGCCAATCATAAGAACAGGGATTCCACGGTGGCTCAGCGGTAAAGAACCCACGTGATAAAGCAGGAGACGCAACAGGAGATGTGGCTTCCATCCTTGGGTCAGGAAGATCTCCTGGAAAGGGAAATGGCAACCCATTCCAGTGTTCTTGCCTGAAAAATCCCAGGACAGAGGAGCCCAGCAAGTTACAGCCCATGGGGTCGCACAGAGTCGAACACAACTGAGCGACGGAGTACCACACTACGTTAGTTACTCTGGATTGCTCTGTGTTGCATTTTATAATTTGCTTTTCAATATTTATCACTCTCTGAATGCTCCTGGCTATTTTTTTACTTGTTTCTTATCTCTGCTCTCCACCTGAAAGTAACCTGCTTGAGGCCATGGGCCTGTCTCCTCTCATCTACTGTGTCTCTACTTCTAGCACAGAGATGACAGATAGCAAGTGTTCAATAACTAGATGTTCAACGTGACTATGTCACCAGTTTCTTTTGGGTCCCATTCATTCCTCTGCTCCATGAGTAGCCTGAATCTGGATAAGAAGGGGGACGAGGTGGTGTACACCAGGTTATCACATTAAGGATATCATGAGAGGAGGCAGACAAGTAGAAGAAACCTAGTCCAAATACTCAAGGAGTTTAGGTAAAAAATCTGATAAATTTGGATTTCCAGGGATGAGTTTGGCCTTTGGGCTAGGAACTGAAAGGGAGTTCTCTGTGTCATGTCACATTGTAGAGGCATGTGTGTTGGGGAAGCAGACAGACAGACGGACACTGCAAGGTAAGGATCAGAGTCAGGTTCCACTCACCATAAGGATACCCCCAGGGCTCTCTGAGGCCCTGAAGCAACACCAAATGCTGTGTATTCTAATGTAAGAAGAGCTGGGGACGGGAATATGAAGACGGAAATTGACGGTTCGTACCATGTTAATCTGTGAGCATGGGCCAGATGGCTTGTCAATGCCGTCGCAGGAAGGCTGCCTCTAGAGGTTCACTGCTCTGCTCTCAAATTACACTTCTGCAGTTACAGTACTTTAGAGTAATAGGGGCAAACAGGGTGTAAATAGTTTTCCTTTGGGTATCTTGTAAGATACATCATTGGTTTCGTTTTCTATTTAGAAAAGAAGCAAGAACTGAGTCTGTGTATCAGCACCCTCCCTTGAGTCTGGCACACTGTTGATGCATCTGTGTCTACACCACAGAGACTATAGGGCTTCCCTCCTGACCTCTCCCCGCACCTGGAGAAATGAGTTAGAAAGAAAAAAAGTCACACAGTCAAGAGTAATGGCTGCCGTCTACTTCCTCGACAACTTGGCAACAGCAGTTTAAGAAGCGTAAACGGTGTTTGTTTAAGCTGAATAAAATTAAAGGGTGCCTTCTGCAGTGCTGTTTATAATGAAAATAAAAATATTCTGTATGAAATGCCTAGTTCAATAAATAACAGTGCACACAAATGAAACATGTGGAATCATAAAATAAATTTAAATAAAATTTAAGGAAAGGGAAATATAATCAGGAAATAATATTTAGTGAAAAATGATGGAGTTAAAATTATATGGACACACTCATTCTAATTTTATAAATATATGTTATGTGTGTGCATTACTGAAGAATAAAAAAATTTGAGTAATGGAGGGAAAGCTATATAATAAAAGAATATGTTTCACAAATCATAATAAATGCTGAATTCCATATGAAGATAGGAAAAAAGGGAGCATGTAAAGAAAAAAACATCTTTCAATTCAATTGTCATCAAATTAAACATTTTGTATTTATTACCAAGTTGAGCATTATGTCTCAGGAGCAGCAGGTACTCAAAAAATATTTATTTGACCTTGAGGGTTTACATCTCCAAGAAATACAAAAAAGGAAAACCAATAGCTATCATGTACTGAGTGCTTACTAGCATCATGCATTTTTTTTTTAGAACTTTACATAGGATGATAGCCATTGATTCCTCTGAACACCCTGTTCATGAAGTGTTTTGTCCCTACATTACAGATGGGTAAAGTAAGGCCCAGAACAGGCACCTCCTGCAGGGATCACAGCTGGTGACGGGGCAGAGGACCTCTGAATGGGGGCAGAGGGCTTCTCACAGTGCGTGTTACCCTCGTCATACAGCCTATTGAAGGAGGGCCTGACTGGGAAAGACGAGACCTAAATACACACACTGGGACTTTTTTATGACCCTCACCGAGGTGTAATTTAAGTTCAACACACAGTATCCATTTGGAGGGTACAGCTGGATGAGTTGGGTGGTGCGTGCACCATGAAACCACTGCCACACTCAGACACAGAATACCTCCACCATCCCCAAAGATCCCTGGTGCCCCTTTTGAGCCCATCACTCCCTCCACGCTGGCCCCAAGCCACCAGTGATGTGTCATTAAGCAGGAGGTATGGATTAGTTCCAGAGAAGGCAATGGCAACCCACTCCAGTACTCTTGCCTGGAAAATCCCATGGATGGAGGAGCCTGGTAGGCTGTAGTCCATGAGGTCGCTAAGAGTCAGACACGACTGAGCAACTTCACTTCCACTTTTCACTTGCATGCATTGGAGAAGGAAATGGCAACCCACTCCAGTGTTCTTGCCTAGAGAATCCCAAGGACGGGGGAGCCTGGTGGGCTGCCGTCTATGGGGTTGCACAGGATTGAACATGACTGAAGCGACTTAGCAGCAGCAGCAACAGCATGGATTAGTTCAGACTAGCTTGATAGTTAGTGCTCAAGTCCAGGGTGAAGGAGCTGGAAACAGCAGTTTGGTGCCTCAGACTGAAGGCCAGTAACCTGGGTCCTCATCCAACTCTTCCCCTCATGACTGAATAAGTCACTTTCCATCTCCAGGCTCGGATGCCCCACTGGTAAACTCAAGGGTACCTGAAGTTTCCAGCTCATACACCCTCCCATCCTATTAATGGAGGATGGAGAGAGCAAGCTTGGAGACCCAGTGTAGTTTGACATAGCTTTTCTCTGTCACAGACCTCTCATCTGTAAAATAAGGATAAATCATTCATTTGTTTGATAAATATGTATTTAATGTCAGTGAAGACCCAGGAACTGTCCTAGGTGCTGAGGATAGAGTGATAAAAATACAGTCCCTACTCTTTTTTTTAAATTTATTTTAATTATTATTATTATTTTTTTTTACAGTCCCTACTCTTATGGAGCTGACCATCCAGTGGAGGAGACAGACAGACTTGACACGCATATAAATGCAATACTAGAGATCTTTTCAAGAAAACTGGAGATACCACGGGAACATTTGGTGCAAATATGGGCACAGTAAAGGGCAGAAAAAGCAAGGACCTAACAGAAGTGGAAGAGATTAAGGAGAGGCATCAAGAATAACCAGAAGAACTGTACAGTAAAGGTCTTAATGGTCCAGATAACCACGATGGTGTGATCACTCACCTAGAGCCAGACATCCTGGAGAGTGAAGTCAAGTGGGCCTTAGGAAGCATTATCATGAGCAAGGCTAGTGGAGGTGACGGGATTCCAGCTGAGCTATTCCAAACCCTAGAAGATGATGCTCTTAAAGTGCTGCACTCACTATGCTGGCAAATTTGGAAAACTCAGCAGTGGCCACAGGGCTGGAAAAGGTCAGTCTTCATTTCAATCCCCCAAAAAGGTAATGCCAAAGAATGCTCAAACTATCATACAACTGCACTCTTTTCACATGCTAGCAAGATTATACTCAAAATCAGATAGCAAGATGGGCTAAAAAGGAAAATAAAACAAGATAAGAAAACAGTGAGGACAAGACTTCTTGGCAGGTCCAAGGGCTAAGACTCATTGCTGCAAGGCAGGGGCCTGGGTTTGATCCCTGGACAGGGAACTAGATACGACATGCCACAACTAAAGGTTCTGCATGCTGCAAGAAGGTCAAAGATCCAATATCCACAGATAAGACCTGGCACAGCCAAATACATAACTAAATAAACATAAATACTAAAAAAAGAAAAACAGTGATGACAGCCCAGTTAGAATTTTCTGCTCTGTTCCATCCCATCCCATTCTATTTCACTCCACTTTGCCCTGTGCCATTTCATTCCAGTCCATTCTATTCCTTCGCTTTTTATAAAATGCTGGTGGGGTCCCGTAAAAAATGGCCCTTAATCTGAAAAAAATCCTGCACTTGGGTATTGTGGGAAAGTGATCCTCTACCCATTTTACAGATGAGGAGACTAAACCTCAGTTAGGTCATCTAGCCAGTAATGGAGGGGCAGGGTCCCAAGCGACATGTTCTGACCTGATGCTGTCCTTTTCTTTTGGTCAAATAGTTCCTGTAGTAACCACTGATCCCCTCTCTCTATTCAGTTCATTCTTAGCTTTCACTTAAAGAATTACTTATAAAATCAAGAATAAGGAGCCTGGCTTATCCTCTGCTTGATAAAAATCAAAATCAAAATCATGTCGGCCACATTCCAGTTTCAGTTCAGAGATGTAGTCAGCTGAAAAGAGCACTTCTCCCAGTTACCAAACTGCAAATTAAAAACTTTTCTTGGCACTTCCCTGGGCGTCGGTGGTTAAAACTGTGCCTTCCAATGCAGGTGGTACGGGTTCCATCTCTGGTCAGGGAGCTAAGACTCTACATGCCTCTGGGCCAAAAACTAGAACATAAAACAGAAACAGTATTGCAACAAATTCAATAAAGACTTTAAAAATGGTCCACATCAAAAAAAAAAAACCTATAAAAAATAAAAACTTTTCTCAAACACATCAGAGAACGGCTGATGCAGGGCTACAAACTAACCTGTAATCTAGAGACAGACACATGCCCACAGGGAGAAAGAGAAATGAAGTGTTTGCTTCCCCAGGGCAGACTCTGCTAGATGCCACAGAAGCTGGAAAAAAGAATCCAAGTGACAAATTGTACTGACTTAAGAAAGGCCCGGTAGGGGCTCGAGTGAGAGGTTTGAGCTTTTATAGCCTGTAAACACATGGGAGCTTGTACCCACCGGCTTGCTCTGAATTCCATCAGCTACTTAGGGAAGAGCCAGCAGTGGCCCCGGGGCATCTCTTGTGTCTTTGGCTCAGGAGGGGAACAGCAGCCACAGCGGAAACTTTACACACTCCCATATCCTCTGTTTCCTCTACAAGGCAAAAGTCTCAGTCTTCAGGCCAAAGTGTAATAAACACTGCCATTCAGAGCCCTTCAGGGATTCTGTTGTATCTAAAGTAATCAGTTTGAGTTAAATGTAAGCTGCTTTATTAAAAAGAGGCCTGCATCATGACTCTTGCAAAGAGCTATGTGCTTGTGATGACTAAGTCACCTTATTAAAGTTTATCCAGTAAGATTTATACAATAAGATGCTCTAGAACGGGGAATTCCCTCGCAATCCAATGGTTGGAACTCCACACTCTCATTGCTGAGGGCCCAGGTTCAGTCCCTGGTTGGGGAACTTCATGCTTGTGCTCAGCTGTGTCCAACTCTTTGTGACCCCATGGATTGTAACCCACTGGGCTCCTCTGTCCACTGAAATTTCCAGGGAAGAATACTGGAGTGGGTTGCCATTTCCTTCTCGAGGAGATCTTCCCGCCCCAGGGACCAAATCTGTTACGTCTCCTGTATTGGCAGGCGGGTTCTTAACGACCAGTGCCACCAAGGAACTAAGATCCCACAGTGCAACCATTAAAAAAAAAAAAGACAACCTTTTTTTTTTTTTCCAGAAAGAAAAATGCTCTAGGATGGGGTTTGCAGCCTTTGGGATCTAATGCCTGATGATCTGGGGTGGAGCTGGTGAAGTGATAATAGAAATAAAGTGCACAATAAACGTAATGTGCTTGAATGACCCTGAAACCATCTCTCCCCAGCCCCTCAGTTCCGTTCAGTCGCTCAGTCGTGTGTGACTCTTTGCAACCCCACGGACTGCAGCACGCCAGGCCTCCCTGTCCATCATCAACTCCTGGAGTTTACTCAGACTCATGTCCATTGAGTCGGTGATGCCATCCAACCATCTCATCCTCTGTAGTTTCTTTCTCCTCCTGCCTTCAATCCTTCCCCCACCCCCTAGTCTGTGGAAAAACTGTCTTCCACAAAACTGGTCCCTGGTGCCAAAAATGTTGAGGATTGCTGCTCTAGGACATAACAGTGCTCCTGTCCCCAGGGCTTTCCCAGACTATGCCAGACTTTCTTTGGTCAGAGGCATCCACTTCTCTGAATCATAACTGTCTATCCCTTCCCTTCAGTAAGTAAATATACCATCTTGATCATCTTTTTTTCCCCTAGAACATTACTGAATTGGGCTTAATAGCACTGTGTGACTCTGAACAGGTAACTTAATCTGAGTTTCTGCTCCTTCATCTGTTTTATCAATTGGCCTTCACCTGGCACAAATTTGCCTATAAAAAAACTTATTTTTTTTTTTTTTTTTTTTTTTTTTTTTTACCTCATTCTTTTCTTAATGACTCACACAAATGGCAGTTGGGTTTTAACATTAACTGAAGCAAAAATGCAACTAACCAGTATTACACAATAAAATCCCTATTTTCATTCACTAGGCACAGAAGTTATGATTTTTAAAATAAAGAATATGCACAGTAACATGTATGCATATGAGATATACACACATGTGTGTGTATATGTATATAGCATATAATTGCACAGATGGGCAGTATATGCATATTTAACTCTCTGCCCAGAACCCTTGAGCAATTTACAGTGTGCTGGTTCTCTCTGTGTACTATTACCACCTTCACTGTTTGTAAATGTGTCTCCCAGTTCTTATAACATTTTATCAGCCAAGGATTTCTCAGTGGCCATAATTCAGTCTCTAATGTCTTCCTGAAGGCCAGAGGTCAGTGACACCATCACCACTGATTTGCTTAGCCACCAGAAGAAGGCATCACACATCTCCGGAAGAGGTGGAGACCCTTACCATTGCGCTTGTGTGCCCTGCAGGTTATGCCAATATATACTGATGAATACGTGACCAGGCAGAGTAACGAAGGTAATCAGATTAAGAGATGCACAATTTCTACCCATAGATGTGTATACGGATATATGTGAAGGTAAGCACACGATGTTATCTGGGGCCAAATGCATATAATTGTGGGGCTCTCCCCAGTAGCTCAGATGGTGAAGAATCTGCCTGCGATGCATGAGACCCTGGTTCAATCCCTGGGTCGGGAAGATCCCCTGGAGAAAGGAATGGCAACCCACTCGAGTATTCTTGCCTGGAGAATTCCAACATGAAATTGAATTCTCAGGAGCTAAACTATCCATGTGCTACAGCTCCATGGCCTTTGGTCCCATTGTACAATCATGAACACAAATCCAAACATCAGAACTGGAATTCCCTGATGGTCAGGTGGTTAGGACTTGCTGCTTTCACTGCCCAGGGGCCTGGGTTCAATCCCTGGGTGGGGAACTGAGATCCCACAAGCCATGTGGTGCAGCAACCCTACCACCACCACCAAAAAACAAAACCAAACATCAGAACTGAAATCATGTCACAGTCCACTGCCAATGGTGCATGTTGTTTATACATCATTCTGTCGACTATTATAAAAAAATGAAAGGGTGCTAAGTCACTTCAGTCATGTCTGACTCTTTGCGACCCTATGGACTATATAGCCTGCCAGGCTCCCTTGTAAATGCAATGCCCCAGGCAAGAATACTGGAGTGGATTTCCATTTCCGTCTCCAAGGGATCTTCCTGACCCAAAAATAGAACCCACATCTCTTATGTCTCCTGCATTGGCAGGTGGCTTCTTTACCCCTAGGGCCAAAAAAAATGAATATGCAAAGTCAAATTATTCTCATGAAGATTTCCAGGAGACAAGTCCATGGATTCTGACTCAAGTAATCTTCTGTATGTCTACATATGTACATTCATAGATTATGAGTTAATATATGAATGCTTACTTCTCTGCCTCTGAGATCATAAGGCAAGTCTTTTGAGGACAGGCATGCTGCCTTACTCAATTCTCTGAAGCCCAGGCTCACGGCACAGGGCCCAGTACCTTGTAGATGTACAGGAACTGTGCAGAATAAGTGAGAGATGAAGTGCTCTGCTCATATCTGCTCATATCATACAATAGTAACGGGCAGGTCTTGTGAGCCTCTCCCTGTCCATCCATCATGTCCAGCACCACACTGAAAGCCTCCACTCTAAGGAGACTCATTCATTGTCAAGGTCTGATCATGAGGCTTTGCTCTCAGACTCATTTATTCTTATTAATCCTCTTTTCATGCAGATAAATCTCATTTTCCTAGTCAGATCACGGCTGGGACATGTCAGTTCTTCATCCCTCCAAAGCAATGTGCCCAGCGCCCAGCCCAGAACTGACTGATTATCCGGTCCTCCCAGCAAGGGCAGATCTCGGAGCCAGTGTGGGCAGAATGGAGACTATTTCACTTCCCAGCTCATCTGAAACACACTCCTCCTTACAAAATCTTAAAAGTCTTGGTGCGTCAGAGACCTCAGAGAATGCAACTCTGCAGCTTGGGGAGGATGAGGATCCATCTCAAAGGCACAGAGAGCTCACAGCGCATCTGAGGTTAAAACTCAGTGATGATATGCACTGAGGTCCAAGCAGGGCTCTGAGGACACAAAGCAAACCCAAGAGTCCCTGCCCTGGAGAAGGCATGAGTGGAGAAGAGAGATGCCTGTGCAAAATACTGTCAGCAACAGTGACTGTTAGGACAGTAAGATTTGTATGGTGTTTACAAGATGCTCAGGCCTCGCTGGTTGCCTCAGGTTCACCAACCTTCAGCTCACCTTCATCCAAGATGCCCAGGACACTCCTCCACTGCAGACCCACTGATGTCGTCGACTGCAAGTTGGTACTTGCCAACAGCACGTGCCATCCCCCTCTGTGTGTGCTTGCTAAGTCGCTTCAGTCACATCTGACTCTATGCAACCTTACGCCCACTAGGCTCCTCTGTCCACAGGATTCTCCAGGCAAGAATACTGGAGCGAGTTGCCATGCCCTCCTCCAGGGGATCTTCCTGACCCTGGGATCAAACCCGAGTCTCTTATGTCTCCTGCATTGGCAGGCAGGTTCTTTTACCACTAGCGTCACCTGGGAAGCCTGCCATCCACCTCTACAAATATTAAATCATGCTGTTGCCAGTATTCAACACCCCTGAAAGGAGTTCAGGGTGGAGAGCAGAAATGAGGCACTCTGTATTTTGGGGAAAAACTGGCAGGACAGGTCTGATAGATATTTTTCAGGAGCCGATTTTATGAGCCCAATTCTTGTACCTCCTCATATCTAGAAAAGCACTAGAATCTTTCATGGTGATGACTGTTCCTCATGACTAGCTACAACCTTTTTAAAAAAATGTGTGTTTGATTCATGTCTACCCCCTCCACCAAAGTCACACTGGTGATTTTGACCTCCCCCTGCACCCCGCCTCTTTGGAGTAGTTTCTCAGAGCTATCTAAGGTGCTCTCTCCCAAGCTACAGTCGTCATTTTGCCCCCAATAAAACTTAACTTGAGACTTTTTACTTCATGCATTTTTTTAAAGCTGACACTCGCTTCCATCCAACCTCATCTTCCCCCTCATCAGTCAAGCATCACCACTCAATGATTGCATTCTGCTAGTCAGGCCGCTTCCATGAAGAAATAACAGAATTCTGGCTCTTTTCCACTAGGAGAAAAAAATCCCCATCTGAAATGTATTCGACAAGGTTTGATTCTACCTCGACAGACAAGTGCTTCCAAAATTGTGCCCCTTATCAAAACCACAACAGCAAATTAGGCCCAAGATTATGGTTTGTTGTAAAGTTTAGCATACGCTTTTCTGGGAGAATGTTTTTATTTTAGCTTTGTAGCTCTCGACATTGGGAGATTTTTCAAAGCACCACCAACGCTTGTGAGTTTAGGAAAAGATCCAAGCGCTTCCTGTGCATCAAACGGTGGCCCGGGAGGGATGAAGAGCTGTTTATCTGGTGAGGGCCCAGCATATGGTGCTGCTCAGCCTCCTGAACCAGCTCGGACAGCAGACACTGAACCTGGTGGAAAGAAGCACTCTGAATGAGGTTTCATTGGCACACAGGCTGGAGTCACAAGCTTAGGTGTCCGGGGTTTGCACAGCAATTAGTCACATAAAAGAAAGGCATTTTGGCAGGATAAGCATATTCTCAGGGGAATGAGAAATCTGCAGGGTTTGTGTTTTCCAAGCTGATTTTGAAAGTACTTCTGAAAATTTCCCTGAGAAACTTTTGTATCAAAGCATGCTGTGAATTGAGGACTCAAGGTATGAAAAGTAGTTGAGAGGTTTTTTTTGTTTCTTTTTGTTTTAAGTCTCTGAGACTCCAGGGAAAGGGGAAAAGAAAATGCCAACAATGACCTCATCACCAATTCCTCCAAAATCTGAATGTGGAAAAGACGGAGGTTGAAAGGCCCAACCTAAGATCTGGCAAAGACAGGATTGGCTCAGCGCTGCCAAGGAAAGGCTGGGTATCCAGACTTCTCAGAGGAGATTTTCAGAGAGGGACCGGCGACTCAGAGCCTAGCCAGGCTGAGCCAGTCACAGAGGGAGGGGTAAAGCACAGCAATGCTTAGGTAGCTCAGAAGTCCCTGGAATTCATCCCCTTGATCAACTCGGAGTCCTTGCCAGTGTGACACGGGCTGATTAAAATCCTGGATATAAAAATTTCCAGACTGGTAACAAAACACAGAAGTAGCCCCCATGGCGAAATTACAGCTGTTCTTAAATGACTCTGCCTCATGAAAACCTCTACCTATGTGAGCAATAAATTACAATAATTGCATCTAATACATTGGTCTAATACATCTCACTTAATACAACTTATTTATCTAAGATATTTGTAATAGAATTCAGTTTACCCATATAATTCACCTTTTTTTTTTTTTTCCCAGCACGACTAGCCTGGGATGATGGAGCTTCTGTGGAGGCTGATGGGGGTTGCAACAAACCAATCCCTCTGGGCCCAGGGAGGTGACATAAATGAGGAAAGGAGGTCTTCTCTGAAAGACAGAAAACTCGGGGATTGTGAAAAACTAGAGGGAGCACCCCAAACCCTGCTCAAAGGGGTTAGCTCCCACTCCCCTGAGCCTTCCGCTGCCATGCGGGAATGTCAGGGCTATGTGCAGAGATCTTCTGACTTTGAAAGAGAAATGGAAGATCCAGGGTTCAGTGAAATTTACTAATGTTTGAATGTTGACATCTAAGAATACATTTTAAAAGTACTTTACTCTGTGTGGGGGCTTGTCTTGGGGACTGTATTTGCCTCAAAGCCTATCATTTTATGGGGTTCCCAAGTAGCTCAGTGCTAACGAATCCACCCGTCTATGCTGGAGACTCAGGTTCAGTCTCTAGGTTGGGAAGATCCCCTGGAGAAGGAAATGGCAACCCACTCCAGTATTCTTGCCTGGGAGAATCCCATGGACAGAGGAGCCTGGAGGGCTACAGTCCATGGGGTCACAGTCAGACACTGACTGAGCACGCAAGCACTATCATCTTATGACCTTTGGCCTAAGGACATCCTGATACAAATGATAGTGAGACGAGACAGATAGGCTCTCGGCTAGATATTTACAACTGGCTTCCTGTTCACACCTCCTGGGGTGAGAAAAAGATGAGCTCCAGGTTGGACACTCACTACCAGTCCCCTGTTTACATTTCTTGAGGTAAGAGACAAATGGGCTCCGGGTTACCTTTTTATGACTGGACTGTTGTCTACATTTCAAGATCTGCACTTCTGTACAAGAAACGACAATAGGAATAGGGTGGATAACCAGACACTGGGTACCAAAGAGAGGAGCCAGACCCTATTAGGAGATCAAGAGGTAATACACTTTCCATGCTTGGGGCAAGGGAGATGCTATACATGTGAAAAAAGTCTTCGCAGGGTCAAAAAGGCAGGGGATGTCAGACCATAATAAGTCTTGCTATTTTCCTCCCATATGCCTTTGCAATGAAATCCATCTTGACTAACAGGTATGTGAGCACACCCAGGGGAGGGTCCTGAGACAAACTAGCCAGGGAGTCAAAGAAGATGGGGCTTTCCAGATGGTACTAGTGGTAAAGAACCCACCTCCCAAAGCAGGAGACATGAGAGACACAGGTTTGATCCCTGGGTCGGGAAGATCCCCTGGAGGAGGGCATGGCAACCCATTCCAGTATTCTTGCTTGGAGAATCCTGTGGACAGAAGAGGCTGGCAGGCTACAGGTCTATGGGGTCACCAAGAGTTGGACACATCTGAAGCGACTTAGCATACAGGCATGCAAAGAAGACGACTCGGCAAGACGACAGAGACCCAGAAGACTCCTCCCCTTAGAAAGGATTTTAACTTCCCAAAGGCTTGACTCAAGCAACTCTCATGCTGAGTTCACCCACGGATATTTCCACAAGTACTCTGCTTTTCTAATACATAATATACTTTCCTCTATACCTTCTGTCTTCTTGTCTGATTCCTCCTTTCAGGGTAGACTGGGATTGGGACTTAGATTCCAGCCCCTGGCCCCTGTCATTTAGCAGTTAGGATTCTTGGTTTCCACCCAGGCGACCAGGGTTCAATTCCCAATCAGGGAGCTAAGGTCTTGCTTCCAGCTGCTACTTACTGCCACGTGTCCCCGAAATCAATAGGATGTAGTGCAATGGCACAGAAATACTGTGTTTTGTTTCTTTTTCCTCCAATATATCAGATTTTGAGGTCCTTATCATGGCCTCATCAGCATCATGCTCCTCAATTCTTATGAAAACATTTGCTAGTTCCCCCACAGGCTTTATCAGAAATAGGAAATAGGTTTGTCTCACTTGCCAATACAAATCACTCCATAGTGGCTGCTCAAGGGACCTCTGCTCAAGAAGAAGCCGGGGCTGTAGAAGGAAGGAGTGCTGGGATGGATTAGTGATGTCTGGATTGGCGCATGCTAGGGGGGTCCAACTACATGTTTTGTTTATTCTATATTATTTACATCCTATTTATGAAACCAAAATCCTTTGGCCCAACGTCCTTGACCAAAGTCCCTTCTGTCTCAACCTGGGCCAGAGCGCAAGCACTGGTATCGAAGTGGAAAATCCTTCAAGATTCTCACCACTATTCTGTCACTCAAGAAGGCTGTCAAAAGCACATGGAGGGACTCCCCTGGTGAGCCAGGAGTTAAGACTTCGCCGTCTAAACCAGAGGACGCGGGTTTGATCCCTGGCTCACAGCTAAGACCTGATGTAGCCAAATAAAATCAAAATAAAAAAGTTCTTTTTAAGAAAAGCCACATGGGAATCCACCGTCCCCATGAGTGGGCTTCAGACACACAGCCAGTCTCAGCACATGGCCGCGGACTACTCTTCCTACAACTGTGCACGTAGGAAAAGAAGTCAGCAGAGTGTAACCCAAATAGTTATCAAGTGTCAGACACAAAGGATGTTAGGAAGTCATGGATACATTCACCTCTCTGATCACATCCCTTGAGGAGTGACATGGCCGAAATCCTTGATGATGGAAACTGCTCTCGCGTCCGGAGCATTAAAAGATAACTACATTAGGGCAATCGCTTTGGGCTGGGGCCTTTCATTTTAAAAACAGCCCATTAAACTGAGCTTTAGAAGTGGTCAAAAATATCTGAAACATTTGAAGAGGGGCCCTTTAAGAAGGTTAAGGCAACTCTGCAGGGAGAAATAGAGGAGTCAAAAGCAGAGCTTTGAAATCTGAGATTGTCTCTTAACATTTCAAGTTAAACCTGAAATGTTTCCTTGGCAAATTAATTCAAGAGCAGTGTAGAAGGAATACACTGAGTATAAGAATATAAATGATCATTTCCTGCTGGAAGCCCACTGCTCTTGAAAATGGATTAGAAGAGATAAGAGTCCATTTGTTTAATAGGTGGCTACATAATCCAGTGGTTTCCCAAGTGGTGCAGTGGTAAAGAATCCGCCTGCCAATGCAGGAGGTGCAAGAGATGTGGGTTCAATCCCTCAGTCGGGAAGATCTCAAGCAGGAAACAGCAAACCGCTCTGGAATTCTTGCCTGGGAAATCCCATGGACAGAGGAGCTTGGCAGGCTACAGTTCGTGGGGGTCACAGAGAGTTAGACGTGACTGAGCAACTGAGCAGGTGTGCCAACACACGGAATCCAGACCATCCAGTCCCAGGAAAACACCATTTCATTGTTTCTGGCTAAGACAGAATTTATATTTCCACCAACTGCTAAAGGCAGAGTTACTTTCCCAAAGTCCATATCGGACTAGGGAGAAATATCAATAAAGCAGGAATAAACTGCTCATGCAAGACTCCTGCATATTCAGGGGACTCTCCGAAGTTTTTTCTCATTCATGCCCATCGAGTCTGTGCTGTACTAATTGTTTTTGGCTGAGGAAGTCAGTTCTAGCTCTTTCTGGTTGCATTTTCTTTTTAAATAAACATTTTTGTATTTATTTGGCTGTGCCAGGTCTTAACTGCTGCATGTGGGATCTTCCATCTTTATTGCAGCTTGTGGCATATAGGATCTGGTTCCCTGACCAGGGATTGAACCTGGGCCCCCTGCATTTAGACCACAAAATCTTAGCCACTGGATCATCAGGAAAGTCCATGGATTTCTTTTTATGTTCACCAGTTTCTGATATGAGGAGATTTCCCTGTATACATTTGAAATGTTTAAGAGAAAAAGAGGCTACGGTTTAATCTTTGGAAGATAATCTTAACCTCATGATATGCATAAAATAACTCAATGTGCAGATAACCTCAAAGTAGAGGGGAGAACCTTGCCCCTGAAATAAGCACCCTAACTACTCCAATGGGGCTAAGTTCCCTGTGAAATTGGGAAGCTGTCTGTAAGGCCGAAGCTGAAACCCCAGACTCAGAGTCAAGCTGCCTCAGGTCAAACCCCAGCCCTAGCACTTACCAACTGGGTGACCCTCATTTCTGCAACAATAATTAAATGCCCCATGCATCACTTTTCTTAAATGGGTAACTTCTAAAGTTTATTTAAATGGGTGAGGAGGGACATGTAGGGCTGCAGAGTGGGAGGTACAAACTATTGAGTATAAGATACTCAATATTCCAGACTTCCCTGGTGGTCCAGGGGCAAAGACTCTGCACTCCCAGTGCAGGGACATGGATTCAATCCCTGGTTAGGGAACTAGATTCCACATGCCGCAACTAAGAGTCTGCAATGCTGCAGCTAAAAGATCCAGTGTGCTGCAATGAAGATGGAAGATCCCCTGTGACCCAACTAAGACCTGGCACAGTCAAATAAAGAAATAAATTTTTTAAAAAAGATAGGCACAAGGCTGTATTGTGTGGTACACCACACAGAGAATATAGCCAATGTTTTGTGAATGGAAAGTAACTTTTAAAAATTGTATAAATTTAAAAAAATTTTTAAATAAACTGCATTAAATTATTTGAGTTTCTCCAGGAAACTCAAATGAATTAGAATATAAAGCTGATACATTCTGCCCACCATCAAAACTCCTGGTAGGAGCTGAAATTGTAAACCAAACTCCAAAATGTCAAGGATAAATGTGCCAGGAGACAAAGGCACTATAACTATAGTTGACCCTACTTGATACTGATGATACAGCCACAGACCCAAGACCCCAGTGAACCTCCAGGACCTTGCCCTGAGCAGGGCCTGATGGAGAGGAGAGGTGAGAGGTGGCCAGCAGAGGAGAAGGAAGCGTGCGGGCGTGTTTACTGAGGGAAGGAAGCCAGCAGGCTCGCAGACCTACCCTGGCTCATTCCAGGGTTTCTCCGCGTGACGCCAAAACAATTCCAGAATGTTAGTTCTTCATTAGAGATGCTAAAGACAGAAAGGAACAAAAGATCTAATTAATATTGAAACCAGAGTGATGCTGATGGAACAAAAGGTTGGGGATGCAGCAATAGCTATCCTCTGGCCAACAGGAAGTATATGACACATCTCCCATCAGAATGGAACAATAAAAGTCCAAATTACCAGCATAAAGAAGGACAAAATTAGGCAATAACATCCAAGCGGCCTGACGACTTATTCTTAGCTGCCTGGCTCCTGGTGATGGGTGAAGCGAAGGAAATTCATGCCCAGAAATAGAAGAACAGTGTTTTCTGGAGGAACGTTTGCCAAGCATAGCTGAAAGAGAAAGAAATGGGCTTAAACTACTCTAAGATTTCTCTCCAATCTCCTTCTGATAAAATTAGGATCCATCTGAGGGTTTCTCTGGAAGCTTTTTGGAGCCCACGGCAGACAAGGACCCTTTCAAGGTAAGTCAGTGCAGAGAGACTGTTCTGAACCCACTTCATCAACATCGTGGGGTGCCCACAAGGTCCTCAATCTCACTCTCACCTGTGACCAGGCCCCATCTTTCATTAGTGAACCTGCTCCTACAGCACCAGACACACAGCGAAGGGGAGAAAGACAGACCCTGGGCATTTGCACATCTCTTTCAACTGGATGATGTGCCAACATTGAAAAGTCAAAAATCTTGCATAAAAATCTAGACTTTCAGAAACACCTGTCTTTAATTCTGTCTTTAAATGAGAAGAAGTAGGAAGGGACTGTTTGTTTACTTTTCTGCACCATAAATTTGGACGTGAAATGGACTAATATTTATGCACAACCTAGACACTTAAACTTCTCCAGCCTCAGTTTTCTGGGCTGTAAAATGAAATAATATTGAGACCTACTCTGTGGGGCTGCTAGGTACATTGCAGGCTGTAATGTGTTTAAAATCAGTGGAACAGAGTCTGGCATAGTGTCACCATGGGCTGTGGTGGTTGTCACTGCTCCTTCTAACAGACCCTTCAGGGCAGGAAGAGAAGTAAGACAGGGACCTGCCTTCAAGGGGCAAACCTGCCACCTGCACAAGGATGCACAATGCACTGAGTCCCTAACACATACGTCTTCACAGGGGACAGAGGCACAAAGGTGAGGACTGCAGCGGCGGCGGGGGGCTGGTGTGGACTGGAGATGCAGAACAGCAGGAAGAAGGTGGCAGCGCAGAGCAGGTGCACCTGACCCAAGCAGCGAAGACAGCCGACCTTTCTCCAGGTCCAGGGAGAGGCAGAGGGCTGCTGGGCCCAGGAGGCAGCATGAGCACAGGAAAAGATGCACAAAACCACACAGAGGAAGGTAGAAATGAGAGATGGGGAGAAACTAAGTCCGGATGTATCTCTGGATACACCTTCACCTGAAGTCATCATCCTTTGGTTGCATGTCAATGTATTAATATTTCACCCTTTCGGCTTAAGATAGTTGGATTTGCATTTCTATTGTTGTTGTTGTTGAGTAGCTCAGTCATGGCCAACCCTTTGCAAACCCATGGATTGTAGCCCGCCAGGCTCCTCTGTCCATGGGATTCTCCAGGCAAGAAAAAACTGGAGAGGATTGCCATTTACTCCTCCAGGGGATCTTCCCAACCCAGTGATTGAACCCAAGTCTTCTGTGTCTTCTGCATTGGGAAGCCCTGAATTTCTATTACTTGCAACCAAAACAAAGCAAAGCTCACCAATGCAGAATTTCATCCCAGGCCTGCAGATCCCACTACCTACCACACCTGTCTAATCCTCTGAATCATTATGTCTCTGGCTCAGTGGCTTCAATGCACACCACGTCTCTAAGGAACATGTTCAGGACATGCCCACCCTGCTACCTCATGCCTCTGTGAATCCAACCACTTAAGAAAATCAGGTCACATAGCATTTTGCAGGGGCTATGTGATAACCTAAGAAATGCAGCTGCTCTCTCAAAGCTTCCTGCATTCTCCAGAGGTGACACTGGGCTCTGTTTAGTGACCCCACACCAGCAGCAGAAAACTTTATGTTTTATTTTCGACAGTACATCCGCTGCCTACCCTTGCCCTTTGCAGACCAAGTTTGGAAATAAAGACCTTCCCTGGGGCAGAGAAGGCTTTAAAATGTTAATTCCCTTTTATGAGGCCTTTAGCATCTCATTATTGCAAGTCCAGCTGATACCAGAAGGCTGGAAACTTAATTATTGCAGCCAAAAGTTGGAGGGTACTCTCTTCAAGATCAGCGTGAGTTTACATTGATTTCTCTCCAAGCGTGAATGAGTTCATCGCCTGCTGGTGACGTACGCCAGGCTTCTGTGGTTCTGGAGACCACAGCTCGCTGACAAACAATACAGCTACTGACACATGAAAACAGGAGGCCATCACTTCGTCAGGAAGATAGACGTTCAAAGATTAAATCATAATTACAACATGGAAATTGCATTTTTCTTCCTTCCTCTGAAGACCTTTAAAGAAACTTAGCAAAGAACAGAAAATGTGTTGTTTCTGAAAGCATGTTGCTCCTGCTCAGTTGCTCAATCATATCCAACTCTTTGCAACCCCATGGACTGTAACCTGCCAGGCTCCTCTGTCCATGGGGTTTCCCAGGCAAGAATACTGGAATGGGTTGCCATTTCCTCCTCCAGAAGACCTTCCCGACCCATACATGGGATTGAAACCGTGTATCTTGCATCCCCTACATTGGCAGGCAGATTCTTTACCACTGCACCATCTGGGAAGTCTTTCTGGCAGCATAAAGACCCCCCAGAGCTATCTGGATCTTAATTTTCAGAGTATGTCACTTTACATGGGGGTTGGAATTGTGACCCCAAAATGAGACATCCATGTTCTAGCCCCCGGCACAATGAATGTGACCTTATTTGGAAACAGGGTCTTTTAAACATATTTATTTATTTATTTTATTTGATGTGCCAGGTCTTAGCTGAGGGACCTGGGAGCCTCGATATTCATTGCAGCATACCAGACCTAGTTCCCCAACTGGGAAGCGAGTCTGGGGCCCCTTGTATTGGGAGCTTGGAGTATTAGCCACTGAACCACCAGGGAAGTCCCTGGAAACAGGGTTTTGGCAGATATAATTAACCTGAGGATCTTGAGATGAGATCATTCTGAATTAGGATGATCTCCTAAATCCAATGACAAGCGCCCTTACAGGAGAATAAGGTCACATGGAGACACAAGGGCAAGACATGTGCAGATAGAGGCAGAGACTGCAAGGATACCAGTACAGCCCAGGAACGCTTGGAGCCACCAGAGGCTGGAAGAGGCCAGGAAGGATCCTCCCCTAGAGCTTCTGGAGGAAGGGAGGCGCTGACCACACTTTGATTCGGCCTCCAGAACTCTAAGAGAACAGATTTATGTTGTTCAAGCCACTGAGTTTGTGGGAACCTATTATGGGAGCTACAGAAAACTAATACATGTGCCAAAGAGACTGCAGATGTAACTGAGAAAAGAACCTTGAAATGAAAGGAGTATCTGGGTCCATAGTCTCCAATCTTTTTGGCTCCAGGGTCCGACTTTGTGGGAGACAATTTTTTCATGGACTAGGAGTGGAAGGGATGGTTTTGGATGATTCAAGCGCATTACACTTATGGTGCACTGTATTTCTAATCTAATGTTGCTGTTGATCTGATAGGAGGTACCGGTTCTGGGACCCAGAGGTGGGGAGCCCGGAGCTGGGTTATCCAGGTGAGCCTAAAGGTCCTGATTAGAGACAGGCAGGAGGGTCAGAGTCAGAGAAACAGAGGTGATGATGGAACCAGTGGTCAGAGAGAGAGAGATTTGAAGATGCTACAGTGTTGACTTGGAAGAGGGGGCCATAGTCGGGAAATGCAGGCAGTCTCTAGAATCTGGAAAAGGCAAATAGATTTTCTGCTAGAGCTTCCAGAAGCAAGGCAGCCCTACCAAGCAACCCATTTTAGGGTCCTGACCTCCCATCCTATCAGATAATAAATGTGTTTTGTTTGAAGCTACTAAGTTCATGTTGATTTGTTACAACACCAAGAGGAAATGGATACATAGGCCTTCCAGGTTATGAGGATGGAAATAAAAGTCTTTCAAATTCAGAAAAAGTCAATTATCAACTGACTTCATGATGGGAAAGCCATAGGAATGATACTTCGAATGATACTTTGCTACTAGCCCATAAAGGTGCTCCCCATGGAGTCAGCATCTGAACTGACATCACCTGTCTGAAAGCTTACCAACCCCCCAAACTCGCTCACTCTGCATTATTTTTATTTATGTTGAGCCCAAGTAGTTCCCTTTTGACTTCCACTCTTGGAACCTAAAAAGCACAAATCTCCTCCGTATTCCAGAGGATGGTCCTCGAAAGACTTCAAAAGAGCTGTCACATCCTCCTCTTCACCTCTCCTGGGCCCTTTTCTTCTCATCACTGGGCTCAACACTCACGCTTCCTTCAATCATTTCTCCTGCAGTTTGATCTCAAGGACTCTCAGCCCCTCAGACACTGTTTGACAGAACACAATCCAATTTCCAGCTTTCCTCTTATGCCTAGAAAGACATGGAATTCTCTATCAGAGTGACAAGTGACATCTATCATCTGTGTCTTATAGAGACCAGGGGACAAGAAGTAGCTCCCTTTCCTCTGAAACCTACTATCAGAAAACCAACAGTACAAGTGTGGTGAGAAATAACAGACGTCCCTCCGCCTCCGGCAGGGACACGAGAGGAAGAAGTGGAGACTGTGGTGATTTGGGTGTAGGGGCTTACACACAGGGGTGTCCACTGGTCACTTCCAGGTCAAGGGTCACAGGGAGTAGTGTGGGCCCAGGGCTATCTGACCTTGTGAATTTCATAAGAACTTGGAAATTCAGATGTCTATGTAATTAGCCAATTTTTACAGGGTGGCAGAAAATTAAATAAGCACACGCACACCCTTGAATCAGATACAGCCTCTAGTCTGCCCACCTGGGACCTCTGTTTTGGGGTCACACAGCCATTAATGCCAACAAAATTATATCAACCTGTGGCAGTCTCTTCAGACAGGTGGTTCCACAGGGAATTAGAGCCATGACCTTGTGATACCTTTTAATGGAGTTTAGTCTATAAAAATACTGAATCACCATGCTGTACACCTGAAACTAATATCATACTGTAAACCAACTATACTTCCATTAAAAATACAGTTGGTTCATCAGATCTCACTGTGAACAAAAGCGCCACGGTTTCTTGCGCGCACACACACACACATACACACACAATTAATACGCGTCTTCTATTTTTTTTTTTAACATGGAAGTAGTTGTCAGCTTACAATGTGACATTGATCCCTTCCGATCTTGCCAAGGTTCCAGCCCTTCAAAATCCTTTATGTTCTCAGATTCAGTTCCCCCCAAAGTCCCAAGTCAAAGAAGCCAGTTTGGACATCACCACAATTTACACCTTTCTAAATTCATTCTTTCTCCCTTACCTACATCACCATCCCAACACTCAGAATTTCCATCACAGGACGATCTTTGGTGAAACCTGTACAACCCTCCCTGGGGAGTCACACAGAGTCTCCTGGACCATGAAGAAGTGACACAGTGACCTCCACAGACCAAGGGTGTCTCCCCAGGGTGTTAAGGCGCATCCACATTGTTGGGGTGTCCCTGGTGATGCTGAGGCCAGAGGACAGCTCTGAAGACACTGTAACCTCAGTGTTGTGACAAAATGTATGACAAATGTTGACAGGAGGGCTGTGACAAGTGCAACACGGCCACTTAATGAACCCCTCCACTGACCCAGGCCCAGAATCTGCAACAGAGCCCGGGCTGCCCTAGCAACGTTTTATAGCAGCTCTGGGCTTGGTGATGTGCACCCTCTGGTTTGCCAAGATCAGGCCACAATTTGCTAGAAGAAAGCCCCATCTTCATGTGGCCACGAAAGTGACAGTTGAACCAAAACTACTGCCTCCCAGAGCAATTCTTCTATCAGGAAGGACAGAGGATACTTTTAGTATATTTCCGGGAAGGGGAAATAACCAAGTATAAGGCAACAATGGGAACCACGAACTTGGCCTTGCCTATGTAGGGTAGAGCTCTCCAGGACAGGAGAGTGAGGGTCCTGCCTTGGGGGGCTCCACACCAGGCTCTCAGGAAGGGATGTGGCTGAGGGGACTACAGAGCTGAGCCATCCGTTTGAGCCCATGGTGGCATAATCACACAGATGCCATCTCCAGGCTCCATCACTAATGTCTCCCTTCTAGAAAGATGAGGAGGGGGATGGTAAATAACATGCGTTGTCAAAGGCAACCAAGGACAATGAATCAATATTTTTCATTCTCTGCAGATGAATTTGTATGACTTGGCTCAGATCTTTCTAGGTTCTGAATATAGACAGCTTCAGATTTGTTTAATCAAACCTGCCCATGGAGTCTAAGCCCTGTCAGGATTAAAGATTAATTTTTTCTTAATTTTAATTAGAACTCACATCAATTCTTCCTTATCAAAAAAGCCATCTCTAGCATAAGGCACAGCTTCCTGCAGGTCAACATGAGAAGGAATCAGGCCCTCCCAGATCTTGTCCACCACAAGGAAACCCTTGCAGGATTTTCTGTCCACCTAAAAGTTCTTCAGATGGAGACCAAGTTCCATTCAACCTCTGAACAGCAGCCAGTAGAATGGAAAGAAGGCAGAATTCAGCATTACTGTATTTTTTTTTTAATTAATGAAAACACAGGACCTAGGAGCTCTCTTAGCAGCTTAAAGGAGAAAGGATCACTCTAAAGATGGAAGTCCTTTCTCCTGGGGTTCTGAGCTACAAAAGGAAAGTGCCAACCAGTGAACCAAGAAATAATTGGCAGAAACTCTGAATTCAGTGATTCAAACAGACCCCTGCAAAGAATATGGAGAAAAAAATCATGGGCTGATTCCTGGCTGAATTTGGAGCCATAAATCCAGCTAATTGGATGGAAAATGCAGCAGAAATAATCCATGACCAGATTCTCCAAACTGCGAGCTATGTCCCACTGATAGCCCAGTGAAGCTGGGGGCACATGGATGGACTTTTTAAAAAGTTAATAATTTATTTTCATGTATATTAAGGAAAAATTAGTACATCAAAGTAATGGGTTTTACAATGGATTTTACTGTCTTCTAATGAGACATTTAAGATATTTAATGTTGAAAAAGTAAGGCATTTAAAGAAAACATGTTGAGTAAATTACATTATTTGGCACAGGAAGTTGGCAAAAATTGAGAAGATGGCAGGTAGATTGCTAAAGTTTGAAAAATACTGTCCTATGAGAAAAAGAAGGAGAAAAGGGGCCCCCTCCTCCATCCCAGGGGAGGGAAACAGCGTGTCCAGCTGTCTCCGATCCCAGGCGAGTCCCTATCATCACTCACTCCCTCCTCAGCACCCCCATCACTCCCCATCAGCACTCCTATTGCTCCCCATCAGCATCCCCATTATCCCTATCAGTACCTCCATTGCTCCCCATCACTCCATCCTCAGCACCCCCATCACTCCCCATCAGCACCCCCATCGCTCCCCATCAGCATCCCCATCACTCCCCATCAGCACCCCCATCGCTCCCCATCAGGACCCTCATCATCCCCATCAGCATCCCCATCGCTCCCCATCAGCACCTTAATCACTCCCACCTCAGCATCCATCATCCCCATCACCATCCCCATCAGCACCCCATCGCTCCCCATCAGCACCCCCATCACTCCCCATCAGCACCCCCATCGCTTCCCC
>NW_024070196.1:49717862-49724526 GCF_014754425.2 Oryx dammah
AGCACCCCCATCACTCCCCATCAGCACCCCCATCACTCTCCCCTCAGCACCTCCATCGCTCCCCCCTCAGCATCCCCATCATCCCCCCTCAGTATCTCCATCATCCCCATCAGCACCCCCATCCAGGTTCTGCCCCTGGGAGCCTGGGATGCTCAGAGCAGCCGTGTGACAGAAGGGGAAGGAAAGGCCCATATGTCTAGGCATCTAGAAGTAAAACCCACTGTACCTTGATGACGTCTTCATCCGCAGACCTGCATTCCACAGCCTCTGACACATCCACCACCAAACCATCCTCTTGAACTGCCACCACCTTGACGGGAACTGAAACAACCTTTCCAGTGAGAATGGCCGTGTTCAGAACCTCCGAGTCCTGCGCGAGAGAGAAGAGGACTCGTGTCAGCCACGTGAGTCCCAGGAGGAGTGACCATCAAGCCACCTCCGACCTTAGTAGTTGCTCTACAATTTAAAAACCTGTCTGTGCCCTCCAGACACCCCTGACACACAGCGCAAGCGTCCTTTTTGATACTTTGGTAAACGATGCCGTATTTCCAGAGCTTATTCACATAGTGAACACAGCCTTCATTTTAGTTTCAAATCAGGAAAAACAGCACCACACAGAGCAGAAGAGAACTGGAGGCAGATTGTAAGCCTCCACACTCCTGAGCTGATCCCCAACACCATCTTTCCTCAAACCACTAAGCACTCCCAGAAGTTTCCCAGCCAAGCTCAGGTATCGTGAAACCAACAACACCATGTTAATTTCTCTCCTCTGACATCACTCAAAGTTGTGTAGGTTCTGTCTTCCTATCTCCCATCTGTCAAATTCTTAGTTTTTTTTTTTTTTTTTTCCTTTTTTAAATAGTGGCGGCACGGGTGGTGAGGGGGCTTCTCGAGTTGTGGAGCACTCAGGCTCAGTAACTGTGGTGGACTGGAGTTTTAGTTGCCCAGCCTCAGATGGTATCTTAGTTCCCCAGCCAGGATCCAACCTGTCCCCTGCATTAGCAGGTAGATTCTCAATCACTGGACCACCAGGGAAGCCCCACCATCTGTCAATATCCTGTCAACCCCAGAATCAGTTCCTCCATGGAAGGAGAATCCCTCCACTCAGTCAACTGCCACTGGCCCCTAACTGACCTTCCTGTGTCCACAGTCTTCACAGCAGTTGGAAATAATCTTTTTTTTTTTTAAGTTTTAATAGAATTCAGATTATTTCTCTCCTAGATTAAAATTCTTTGAAAGCATCCTAGGGTTCTTAAGATGAAGTCCAAACTCACGGATGTGTAGGGACCTGACCCTCGTCCACCTCTCTAGCTCCCTCTTGCCCCCTTCCTGCTGTCCGTCATCACAGTCAAGCCTCATAGAGGTCTTTTCTGTTCTTCCAAGAGTAAACCCCATTCATGTCTTCTGCCCTTACATACACAGAGCTCTCCAACCCCAAACACACCTCACTGTTGCTTCTATCCTTCAGATCTCAGCATATATGTCCACTTCTTTGGAGAAACGGGGCTTTGCTGCCTGCTATAATGTGAGTTAGCACTATTATCATCTGTCATAGCATCTAGTCTGTCCTGCAAGGTAATAACCACAGCTGTCACTGTATATTTATTTTGTGTTTACGTTTTAATCTCTGGCTACTCATTAAGTTGTGAACTCCCCAAGGGTCCCGCTCTCCTATCAATGAATGTGACTTGGATGGTGCTGACCCAGGCCATTAAATCAGGCTTCACAAATGAGCAGATGAACCAAATGTGGTCCATCAAGGTATTCTAGCCCTAGCCCCATGTCCACAGAGACTGATTCAAGATTGAAACCCAAAGGAAATCAGAGACAACAAAGAGGAAAATAAACAGATTCCTGGGAAAGATTTCTGGGTTCCTGAATCCGGCTACATCTGTGTCTGTTATCTTTGGAAATTTAGAGATACAAAATAAACTGCTTTATTTAAGCCAGTTTTAATTGGACTTTTATCACTTGCAACTGAAAGTCTTGACTAATACGCAAGAAATTAGACACCATGTTGGGCTCTAGGAAAAGAGAAAAGACAAAAATAAATATCAGTCTCTACCCTGAAGAAGCTCACATCCTTTAAAGCCACTATAATAATTTTCCCAAACTGAGTTTCAAGGTAGGTGACTTTACGTTTCATAACAAATCACAACCAATCTTCAGAGCCTGTTGCTTTTATTTCAAATACATTTGCAACCACATTTCCTTCTTTAGCTTTCTCATGTGTGGCTGAGATGTTTGCAACCATGTTTTCCAGTGTCCACCAAGAAACAGCCTTTCAAAAATCCCAAAGGCAGTTTCTACCTGCCTCTGGCACAATGAGAAAGCAATCTGTCTTGTTAAATATTACATTTAAATCATCCCCTGGTGCCAGAGATTGCTAAAAATTCACCATCTATCAAAATGCAACTCTTTCATTCTGTTCCCATTGGTGCCAGCTCTAGGTTTTATGTCTTGAGAGCATATTTATATTCCTTTATGAAGATAAGTTTCCATTAACATGGCACATTAGTGTGGCATCTATAAAATGGCAAAGTAAGGACAGGTGAAAAGTCCTCTGTGAAAGAAATTTTAAAATTGGCCAAAAGAGTAAAAATCCACTTTTTCAGAACTCTAGAAATAAAACAAAGGCTTGTGCAGCCAAGAGAACATTTATTCAAGAAAAATGGCTGGGTCTTGGTAAAAACAGAATTTTGTGCATTTTAACTTGATTTACCCCCATTCCCTACTGTCCAGCTCAGTAGTAGCTTTGAAAAATGACAGCCCACTTTCACAGAAAAATACCACTATCTGAAAACCACAGAAGAGAGCAGATCAGGGACGGAGATCTTTCAAAACTTCATTCCCAAAGAACTGCCATTACCTGACTTGTCTGGTATTTCCTAGAAAATTTCATTTGCAAAGCTTTTTGTATCTGACCTGACTCTGAGTTCATTCCCTGTGAAAAGCTTTTTACTAAAGGTATTTGTTTAAAGCAATTACAGGCAATTAATTAATTTCATAGCTAGCTGCCTGAAGCAGTGGATAACAGTTGTGACAAACAATAGATTTATCAAAAAGTTTAGTAAGAAAAGATGAGGAATAGAATTGCCAGAGGGGCTCTGAAATGCTAACATATTCTGGGGAATTTGTAAGACCATGCTTATACATAGGGCTGTGTGCATGCCCAGGAAGATCTGAGAAGGCTCTCAGCTCGTGCCCCTGGTTGATTTTGACATTATAGAGAAGCAGGAAGTGAAGGCTAAGGCAGAGCTGTCTAATGCCTGACTGAGGATTTAAAGTGTGTCCCAACACATTCAAAGAGACCCTTGTGGGATTTCCCTGGTGGTCCAGTGGTTAAGACTCTGCCTTCCGATGCAGGGGGTGCAAGATCAATTCCTGCTAAGAAATTAAGATCCCACCTGTCATGCAGTGTGACCAAAAATCAAAAAATAAATAAAAAAATTTAAAAAGAGGCCCTTGGTAAAGATCGTGATACTTTGATTCCAGATGCCTAAGGAAATCTCTGGCCAATCATTGGCTGACCACCAACCTAACCAAACAAAGAATTCAGTGGCCACAGGCAACAAAGAATAGAAACTTTACAGAATTTGTTCACAA
Source organism: Oryx dammah (assembly GCF_014754425.2). NCBI lineage: Eukaryota > Metazoa > Chordata > Mammalia > Artiodactyla > Bovidae > Oryx > Oryx dammah. The sequence goes on from NW_024070196.1 coordinate 49,721,469, forward strand.
AAGTCACTAAACAACTACTACCACAACTACTACACACAACAACAACTATAACGAACCTAGGGAAGGGTGGTAGCAACACAGACGGACATACAGATTGTCATACATAGTGAGGTCAGAAAGAGAAAGACAAATACCATAGGATGTCACATATATTCAAGACCTTGTATTATAATAACCTATAATGGAAAAAACCTGAAAATATATATGTATAATTGAATCACTTTGCTAAACATCTGAAACTAACATAATATTGTAAATCAATCATACTTCAATAAAAAAATTCTCTTATCCATACGTTAGGTAGTTAGAATAAGAAAAAGGAGTCCAGAATGGCAGTGGCTAAAAGACAAGGAAGGGAAAAGCCTGCAAAAACAGAACAAAGGAAGGTCCGAGGACCTGAGTGAGGACCTCAGGTAGAACAAACAGCACTCCTGGTTAGCCCAGTTTACATAGGGCAGGCTCAGGGGGAGGAGAAAAAAAAACATATAAAAAGAGGAGCCAAAAGGCCAGGGGTCTCTCTCTTCTCTTTGTGTCTTTTGGGTCGGCATGACCTCATGCCTCGAGGATGTATTTTCCTTCATTTTCTAAATAAAACTGAGCTGTAAACGGAGCCGTAAAACTGATCTGCCCAAGAGCTGTGACATAGCCTATCCAAGGGCTTTAATGTCGGTCCATCGCTTCAAATTTTTGTTGTGACGAGACAGAAGCAAGGAAATCACACACTCCCCCAACACATATATATATATTGAAACAGAACTTTTGTATAAGTCTCAAGAAAAAGTTGATGGGCTTACGAAAACATTCAATGCTTTCTGAAAGCTTCTCATCTCAATTTTTTTTTTTAAGAATAAAACCCCATTGTTTTCAGCTAGGAAAATCTAGGAGTTGTATATAACTTTTTGGCACATTATTCTGACTATATACTCTTCAGACTAAAGATAAAAATAACTGTAAACACATATTGAATTCTAGTTAGATTTGTTTTCCACAGCAGTATGGTTTAGCAATACTACTTTTTCCAAAACTACTTTAGTGTACTCTAGGATGGAGCAAAGAATGTATGTTGGATAATGAGAGCCAAGTTTCTCATTGCTAGAGAAGCTGAGTCTAAAAATGGAAAGAAGAGTGAACTGTGTGGTCATGAGTTGGAATTAGAAACACCAGCATGAACTCCTGGGGGAATGCAGGTGTAGGTATGTTTATATGTGTGTAAACGTAGGTATGTGTATGTATATGGTTTTTCTAGTTCCATTCGCTGAGAGAACTTAGATACAGACAATGATGGCTTAACAATCAGCACACCTAGTAAAGTGATGCTTAAAATTCTCCAAGCCAGGCTTCAGTAATACATGAACTGTGAACTTCCAGATGTTCAAGCTGGTTTTAGAAAAGGCAGAAGAACAAGAGATCAAATTGCCAACATCTGCTGGATCATCGAAAAAGCAAGAGAGTTCCAGAAAAACATCTATTTCTGCTTTATTGACTATGCCAATGCCTTTGACTGTGTGGATCACAATCAACTGTGGAAAATTCTGAAAGAGATGGGAATACCAGACCACCTGACCTGCCTCTTGAGAAACCTATATGCAGGTCAGGAAGCAACAGTTAGAACTGGACATGGAACAACAGATGGTTCCAAATAGGAAAAGGAGTACGTCAAGGCTGTATATTGTCACCCTGCTTATTTAACTTCTATGCAGAGTACATCATGAGAAATGCTGGGTTGGAGGAAGCACAAGCTGGAATCAAGATTGCTGGGGAAAATATTAATAACCTCAGATATGCAGATGACACCACCCTTATGGCAGAAAGTGAAGAACTAAAGAGCCTCTTGATGAAAGTGAAAGAGGAGCATGAAAAAGTTGGCTTAAAGCTCAACATTCATAAAACTAAGATCATGGCATCTGGTCCCAATACTTCTTGGCAAATAGACGGGGAAACAGTGGAAACAGTGGAAACAGTGTCAGACTTTATTTTTCTGGGCTCCAAACTCATTGCAGATGGTGATTGCAGCCATGAAATTAAAAGACACTTACTCCTTGGAAGGAAAGTTATGACCAACCTAGACAGCATATTGAAAAGCAGAGACATTACTTTGCCCACAAAGGTCCGTCTAGTCAAGGCTATGGTTTTTCCAGTGGTCATGTATGGATATGAGAGTTGGACTATAAAGAAAGCTGAGCGCAGAAGGATTGATGCTTTTGAACTGTGGTGTTGGAGAAGATTCTTGAGAGTTCCTTGGACTGCAAGGAGATCCAATCAGTCCATTCTAAAGGAGATCAGTCCTGGGTGTTCATTGGAAGGATTGATGTTGAAGCTGAAACTCCAATACTTTGGCCACCTCATGCGAAGAGCTGACTCATTGAAAAAGACCCTGATGCTGGGAGGGATTGGGGGCAGGAGGAGAAGGGGACTACAGAGGATGAGATGGTTGGATGGCATCACCAACTCGATGGACACGGGCTTGGGTGGACTCCAGGAGTTGGTGACGGACAGGGAGGCCTGGCGTGTTGCAGTTCATGGGGTCACAAAGAGTCAGACATGACTGAGCCACTGAACTGAATTGAGACCCAGATTTTAGTTCTAAACACCATTCTTCAAGAAAGGAAATAGCTCCTTAGCAAAATGGGTGATTCTAGGACTGAGGATCAGAAAGTACCCAGACAATGAGCCTAAAATATATTGTCCACCCAGAAGGTAATAGTGATCAAAACAAATATCAAAGGACCCAGGGAGACAGCTTGAAAGGCCTCCAGTGGCCAACCTGGAACAACTTTATAACACTACAAATAATTGTAATTGCTAATCATAATAATATAACTTGATATATATTACATGTAATATGTAATAATCTATTGAATCCATACTGATATAACCAAACAAACAGAGAAGAAAGAAAACATCACCCATAGGGTAAAATTCCAACTATTACGTGTAAAAAAAATGATGAAATTAGACTATACCATCATTGTAGGAATCATTACTGATGCTACTGATGATTAAAAGTATGATAAGAGAGAGGATATTTGTAGAGTGTAAGAGAGAGGATATTTGTAGA
>NW_024070196.1:49724536-49890357 GCF_014754425.2 Oryx dammah
GATATTTGTAGAGTGTAAGAGAGAGGATATTTGTAGAGGGTAAACGTACCTCTGTGCAAAAGACTTATTCATTTCAAAGAGAAAAACAGTAACTTTGTGGTACCGAAAGTTAGATACATCACATTATCCACGTGATCAAAGATAACATCACTACTAATGAGATAAAGAGACATCATATGTCCTGAAGAGGAAGCAACATTTCCTGAAGTGTTCTTCTCTCCACAAAAAAAGTGACTCTAATAATGAAGAAACAGCAGACAAATCCAAATTATGGAGCATTCTACAAAATAGCTGGCCTGTATATTTCAAGTGTATCACAGCCTGAAAGACAAAGACTGAGAAACTTCCATATTAAAGGAAAATAAGAGACACAACAAAGGTATATGTGATCCTAGATCAGATCCCCAAACAGAAAAAAATACGTTTATTTTACTTTAATAAGTGTTGGTGGGACAATCGATGAAATTTGAATAAGGTCTGGGGACCACATAACTCTTAGTACCAATATTAATTTCCTGATTTTGATCATTTCACTGTATTTATAAAAGAGTTTGGGGAAAATTCACACTGAAGTGTGTACAGATAAAGGATCAACATGTGTACAACTCTCAAACATTTCATGAAAACAGTAATAATGTGCGTTTGTGTAAAGAAAATGTTAATATTTGGGGAATTTTGATGAGAGTATTTGGAAAACGCACTTATGCAGACTCACAAGAAAGTTTTTTAATATCTTTTTTTTTTTTTTGGCTGCATTGGGTCCTAGTTGTGGCAAGTAGGATCTTAGTTCTCTGAACAGGGATTGAACCCTTGTCCCCTGCATTGGAAGGCAGATTCTCAAGTACTGGACCACCAGGGAAGTCCCTGGAAAAGTTTTAAATAATATGAAAAGCCAAAAGAGGCAAGAATAAAAACAATCAGTGAATAAAGATAGAAGATATGGTAAGTATCTAATGAACACAATTTATGACAATTAATTTCCTTAAATACTTAGATCTATGTGTCCAGCACTGTGATAAATGATTTACATGCATTACCTATTCATAATAATGCATAATTACAATAAACATTGTATAATATGAATTAACATCTAATAACAAAATAGCAGTACAGAGCAGCATCTGGTACATCATAAACATTTGATCAGTATTAATTGCACTTACTAATCTCATTTAATCCTCAAATATCCCTATTGAAGGATTACTATTTTCATTCTCATTTTACAAACAGGGAAATGAAAGCTAGAAGTTCAGTTCAGTTCAGTTCAGTCACTCAGTCATGTACAGCTATTTGTGACCCCATGGACTACAGCACACCAGGCCTCCCTGTCCATCACCAACTCCAGGAGTTTACTCAAACTCATGTCCATTGAGTTGGTGATGCCATTCAGCCATCTCATCCTCTGTCGTCCCCTTCTCCTCCTGCTCTCAGTCTTTCCCAGCATCAGGGTCTTTTCCAATGAGTCAGCTCTTCGCATCAGGTGGTCAAAGTATTGGAGTTTCAGTTTCAGCATTACTCCTAATGAATATTTAGGACTGATTTCCTTTAGGATAGACTGGTTGGATCTCCTTGCAGTCCAAGGGACTCTCAAGAGTCTTTTCCAGCACCACGGTTCAAAAGCATCAGTTCTTCAGCGCTCAGCTTTCTTTATAGTCCAACTCTCACATCCACACATGACTACTGGAAAGCGTTCCTCAATTTGGCCAGAATCACTCTTCTGCTGAGCAACCCAGCTGGGGATGTGAACCAAAGCCCACTGCCCAGGCTGCCTTGTCAGCTCTCCTCCCAGCCCCTCACCTGTAGGATAGAGCTAACAATCCATTTTCTGGCCAAAAGCTTTAAGGATATAAGATGGATTTGTACAGGCTTTGATTTTAAAACTTATCAAACGATGTTACACAAATGTGAAGATTACATTTTAGTAGAAACAGCCAAGTAGCCCCAAAGCCCCAAGCAATGACCATGTGTGGCTTCTGGTATGCTCCATTACAGCCTCTCCCCCAGCTTGTAAGGTTCTGAGTCACACTCTTGCATCCTCTGGTCCCTGGCACAGGGATGCCAGTCTCTAAACAGGTGTCTGACCCTATTCTGTGTTCATACACCTCAACTGCTGACACCTAAAACGGCAAGACAGGTGTAAACTTCGCTCAGACACAAGCAAGATGTTGGCTCCAACTACAAGGATGGTTTTCAATCCCACTGTTGTATTATAAAACTCTGAAATCAGCCCTGTTCTTCCCCTCTTATGGCTATTTTTGGATTCTGATTATTTATTATCTACAAAGCAGTAAGTGATTTCAAAACCCAGCTCTTCGTGAATCCCTGAATAACAGGAGGATAGTTATCTCAAACGGGATAGCACTCAGAGAGGGTCAATAAAATGTGTGTCTGTGAAAACACTCTCCAGGCATCTCCTGGGTGGGAGCTTTGAGGGAAGAGGCCAAAACTATTTGGAAGGAGCTTCTATCAGGCATCACCCAATGGCCAGGGCAACCTCGTTATACCAGGCAACCAAGAGCATGATGTGGAAAATGCCACTTAAGGTACATGCTTAGGGGCCACACACAGGGAAGATGGTTCGTGCAGCGGGTCTCATAGTCATGTTCATCTCCAGGTCTGACACAACAGGATATCAGTGGGGGAATCCCTACATCTTCGTGTAAGGAGGGAGGTTCTACAAGGAATGGGGACTGAGAAAGCCAGGAAGAGACTAAACTCCGTGGGATGGGGAGCAGGTTTCTTTTCTTCCTGTGACCCCCCTGCACTGCCTGGGGTGCTGTAAGATCGCAAATGTAGCTGAAACCTTCCAAAGATGTGAGAGTCAAAGAGAGAATACACAGCTTTGGAGCAGAGCCAAACAGAGAGTAAGAGAGAGAGAGAGAGAAGACAAAGAAAACACCTAAGTCTGAAAAAAGCCAGCCAGACAGGGTGCGGCAGCACACACGCAGCTTGGAGACACAGAGACAGCCCTACAGACAATGCGAGAGGCAGGCAGGGGGACAGGCAAGAGGCTCAGTCCCACCCTCGGGCTTTCCTGCTTCTTCTGTTTCCCCCAATTCAGGTGGGTCCTCTCTATTCACACCTCTCAGCTCCAACACTGAATAGTAATTATATGTGTTTCCTCCAATTCATTCCTCTACTTAACTATTAGCACTTCCTTAATTATAACTAACGTGTAAATAGTGTTTTCTTTGTTGTCTGGAGCATTGGGGGGGGGAACCTTCTCATCTAACTTGAGCTACGTTAAAATTTAACACAACTTCCATTTGCCAGAGACTCAGCAAGTAAATGACATCTATTCAATTAAAACTGAAACCAGATCTGATGGCACCAGTGAGAAAAACTGTTCCCGAAGTAAAGCTTAGTGCTGGGGCTTTCCTGGTAGTCTAGTGGTTACAACTCCATACTCCCAATGCAGGGGGTATGGGTTCAATCCCTAATCAGGGAACTAAGATCCCGCATGCTTCATGGTATGGCCCCAAACAAACACTCCAAAAAGATTCTGACAGCAAGAAATCTGCAAAGACCAACCACACCTCCTCCCTTTTTAGTATAATAGAAGTCTGAATTTTAACTCGGGTAATTTGGTTCTTTGAGACTCTCATTCACATTTTCTCGGTCTGCGGACTTTGTGAGTAAAGTCTCTATGCTTTGCCCCAACAACTCATCTCTCTACTTATTGACCTGTCATATGGCGAGCAGTATGAGCTTGGACTTGGTAACATGTGTACCTTACATATTTCTGCTTATTTAATTCACAGAGCAAATCTGTGAGAAGGAACTCTCATCTCCATTTTACAGATCAAAATACAAAGGCACAAAAAAAGACACTTGAATTTCTATTATTACAGTTTTGACTAATAGAGTAAGCATCTCATTATACTATAGAGATTATACTACTAAACCCCAGAAAGCCTCACTCTCGAGTCTGCACCCTTATCCACTGTGTTATTTGCTTAGTAAGAATAATATCAACAACAAGGACCCAATATATAGAACAGGGAGAGACCTATAAGGCAAAAAAAATCTGTTTACATATATGTAAACTGAATCACTGTGTTGTACATCTGAACTAACAAAATATATATACATACATTAATTAAAAATAAAAATAAGTAAACACATAAATAAATTTTAAGATGAACCACAAAAAATAGAATCACAGCAATATGAAAATCATAAAACACCCCATGTCAGTAGAATGCTGAGCGCTTCACATGTCCTGTCTCACTAACACTCAGAGGGAGGGTCTTTTCTGACTCTTCTCTCCCCTGCACTATTTCCACATATTATTTTATTTTATAGAAAGTACCACAAATTGGAAATTTTTAAACTCTTGTACTTGCTTATGACCAAGCTCATTCATTAAAACTTAATTCCTGGGCTTCTGTGTCCACTTATGATTCAGAATTGCTCCATCTGCTGAAACTAGAAAATAAGATAAAATACATAAAACAACTGTCAATTAGAAAGTGGGCAGAAATTTTCTTTAAAAAAATAAGGTGAGTCTCTTGATTATCATAGGGAGATAAATTCAAATAAAACTCTACAGTTTCATTGACCTGAGAAAACAGAAATTAGAGTTCAGAGAGGTTGAAGCCACTAGAATTTGTGAGGCAGGTTATCAGAGAGAAGGGGCTGCTGTACAGAGAAAGAATCCTTGAGATCTGCAGCGGGGCCCCTGGGGGTCTCTGACTCACTACATCATCCTTAGGATCCACAGGGAATTGGTTCCAGCATCTTCCCTCCCCAGGGTACCAAAATTTGTGGATGCTCAAGTCTCATATAAAATAGCAGAGTCTTTGCCTATCAACATCTTCTCATGGACGTTAAATCATCTCCAGATTACTTATAATAATCAATACAATGTAAGTGCTATGTAAACAGTTGCTGATGTGCAGCAAATTCAAGTTTTGCTTTCTGAAAATTTCTGGAATTTTTTTCAAATATTTTCCATTTGAGGTTGGTTGAATCCAGGGAAATGGAACCTGCAAGTATAGAAGGCTGATTGTACTCGTCTGTGCATGCAAGTTCAAGGAGAAAATTTCAGAAAGCAGTAAACTGAACAATTTTAGAACTCACACGGAGCTGAAAAGAGTCCACATCCCCACCAGCCAGACTGGAGAGCTTGCAGTATAAGAGGCACTGGACAGAATGCTCAGAAGGGACAAGGAAGATAGCAGGGCTAAAGCACCCAAGTAAAGGCTGCTCTTGACCTTCCCTAACAAAGCTTAAAGGCAGCCTCAAATGAATCAAATTTATCTGCAAGAAACTTAACTGGGTTTCCCTGGTGGCTCAGTGGTAAAGAACCCACCTGTCAATGCAGAAGACATGGGTTCAATCCCTAATCCAGGAAGATCCCACATGCCTTAGAGCAACTAGGCCTGTGCGCCACAACTATTGAGCCTGTGCTCTAGAGCCCAGGAGGCACAACTACTGAGCCCACGTGTTCTAGAGCCCATGCTCCAAAACAAGAGAGGCTATTGCAATGAAAAACCAGTGCACCACAACTAGAGAAACGCTTGCACAGCAACAAAGAGCCAGCACAGTCAAGAATAAATAAATAAATAGTCTTTAAAAACAAAAATAGAGCCATGTTTCCCAAGTTATTTATTTTTTTTAAAGAAAGAAACTTAACCACATGCCAGAACAAAGTCAGCACCATTTAAAGGAATGTAGCAAGACCCAGCACTCAACAAGGTAAAAGTCACCATGGATGAAAGGAAATCACAAGGTATCAAGTAGGACTTCCTTGGTGGGGCAGTGGATAAGATTCTGTCCACCAAAGCAGGGGACACAGGTTTGATCCCTGGCTCAGGAAGATTCCACATGTGCATGTACCACAACTACTGAGCCTGCCCTTTAGAGCCCACAAGCTGCGACTGCTGAAGCCCTCGCACTAGAGTCTGTGCTCCACAAGGGAAGCCACCACAATGAGAAGCCTGCACACAGCAGCCAAGAGGACCGCCCACTCACTGCAACCAGAGAAAGCCCATGTGCAGCAGTGAAGACCAGTGCAGCCAAAACTCAAACAAAAACACATTTTTAAGATGTATCAGGTAACCAGGAGGAAAACCAATCAAAACAAAAGACTCAGAAATTGTGAAAAGGATGGAGTTATGAATACGAAGTGGGAGGATTATACACAGAAAATATTAAAGTTAAAAGACAATGGAATGACTATTGAGTGCTTACCCAAGGTAAATGAAAACTTATACCCTACAGCAACATAGACGATTTATTCATAAGAGCCAAAAACCAGAAACAAGTCACATATCCATTAAGTGGGGAATGGATAAACAGATAATGGCAAAGCCACATGATGGAATAATATTTGGCAACAAACCACTGATACACGTGAAAATGTGGATGAACTGCAAAACAATAAAAGAAGTCATGTATACTGTAAACTCTACTAACTTAAAACTCTGGGGGAAAACAAAAGGCAAAAAAAAAGCTGATTCCTCAAACTAGTCCCAATAGTGCCTTATAAATGCATCCCCTTGATGCTGGAGAAGACTCTCCAGAAAAATCCTGAATATTCACTGGAAAGACTGATGCTGAAGCTGAAGCTCCAATAATTTGTCCACCTAATATGAAGAGCCAACTCATTGGAAAGGACCCTGATGCTGGGAAAGATTGAAGGCAGGAGGAGAAGAGGTTGAAAGAGGACGAGATGCTTGGACGGCATCACTGACTCAATGGACATGAGTCTGAGCAGACTCCAGGAGACAGTGAAGGACAGGGACGCCTGATGTGCCACATACAGTCCATGGGGCTGCAAAGAGTCAAACTGACTTAGTGACTGAATAACAACAAGGAGTTTTGTCCTATGCAAAGCCCCCCAGATGACAGTTTCCTGTAAAAATTAACTGTTTCCTCAAATACGTCCCAATCGTGCCTTATAAATGCCTCCTCACGCAGTTTCCTAGTTCACATGGCTGTCTCTTGGAGGTGCTTGTGTGTGTGTTTTGAATGCGCAGAGTCTGGCATCAGCCTGAAGTCATTACAGATGTTTGAACAAACTTAATAAATACTGATTTATTTAGTATTTACCGGAACTCTAGTCTACACAGGATGACCTGGGGGAAGTGTAAAGCAGAAAGTCACCTCCTTGGAAAGACAAAATCCTAATAGTTTTATAGGCACTTTAACCCTGAGTCCTCCTATCAAGAATGAAAACTCACTTTGGAAGAACTCATCTAAGAAATTTTCATGAACTCTGTCTGTAAAGAAGAGAAGCCCCATGTCATCATAGGCAAACATGACCCCAAAACCTACATTTTTTTTTCTCAAAGCATTTTAGAACTTCTAAAGGCTGAAAGAACTCAATGAAAATTACATCCTATTCTCTGTATTTTCCACGTTGAACCTGACAAAAGGAAATGTGTGATGTCAGGATAGAAGCCATTCTTTCAATCTATTTGATAAATTATTCACCATCTTTCCCTATGTAAATGCATTAAGATGAACATGTAAAACAAGCAGCTTACTATATTAAAATTCAAAGTCACTCTGAAGTGTTGCCTCAGCGTTTATGAATTAGTGCCCCAGGACTCAAATTAATGGAATTTCTGGCTGCAAACCTATTTTTGCTTTCCTGGTTGCGTTATATCAAATCCAGCTGCCTTGTCTCTTTGCCTGAATCTTTAAGACCATATACTGGGCTTGTATTTGTTTTCTAGTGCTGCCATAACAGATTACCACAAACCTGATAACTTAAAATAGCAGAAATTAATTCTCTCACAGACCTGTCAATCAGAAGTCTGAACTCAACATTTTGGCAGGGCTACATTCCCTCCAAGGCCCTAGGGCAGGACTCTTCCTTACCTCTTCAAGCTCTGGGCAGTTCTAGGCACCCCTTGGCTTGTGGTAGCATCACTCTAATCTCTGCCTCCATATTCACAGGCCATCCATTCTGTGTTTCTTCTCTGAATCTGTGTGCCTTAAATCTTGCTCTTTTTCCCCCAGAAGAACATTGGTTTCTGAATTTACCGGCCAAGATCATCTCTTCTTGAGATGCTTGACTTAATTACATATGCAAAAACCCTATTTCCAAATAAGGTCACAATAACAGGTATGGGGAGGGGGTGAGAACCTAGACATATCTTTTTGGGAGATACAGTTCAATCCACTACCTGGCTTGTCTCTGGTTGCGCTGTTGAGTGTAGAAAATAAGGTGACCGGCCCCAACCTTTATGTTACAAGGAAAACAGTGACAAAACTCTGGCCCTCACCTGTATTGAGAAAAGCTCAAACTTTCTCATTCTTTAACAAACAAATCCCTTACTACTTTGGGAAAACCAGTAGAGTAGGTTTTTCCTCCACTTTCATAATAAATTCAAATTGCAAAACAAGCAATTGTCTATTGCCTACACCCCCTTACCTCTAAGCAGGAATCACCATATTCAGTATACACACCCTAGAAGATCAAAAAGTTTCATTTTTTGCTTTCAAAGAATCAGAAAACAATGCTGGGACATTTCTAAGAGAGAGAAGCAGTATTAACTCAGCTGTCCCCAGAAAACCACTTTCCACTATGTGGTGCAGGGGACTCAGGTTCAATCCCTGATCAGAGAACTAAGATTTCATATGCTGCAGGGCAACTAGGCCCACGTGTCACAACCACTGAGCCCAACCACCACAACTAGAGAATCTGGTGTGCAGCAATTAAAGATCCCACATGAGGCAACGAAGATCTCATGTGCCACAACTAAGATCCGATAACACCTACTAGATAGATAAATATAAAAAGAAAGAAAGCTGCTTTCCACACCAATGATGTCAGTGCACAAACTTCACTGGCTGGGACACAAGGTCTAAGAAATGGAAGTTCTGAGATGCTGTTGTATGACACCGTGCTAAGGTTATGCATGAGCAGAAAGTGATCAAACAATGTGAATGATGAAGTGGCTGGTGGCTCTGCCTGTCTCCTCCAGAAAAGAAAAATAAGCATAGTTATGAATTTTTGTTTGTTTTGTTGTTTAGTTGTTCAAAAGGGAGCAATTTCCTTCAGACTTGCTTGCGCATATATATTCTTCTCAATTCCTTTTGAAAGGGGTTCCCTAGACAAGCAGTTTTCAGTATTAGACTTGAGCTTATCCTATTACTAGACAAAGGAAAAAAATCTAGGCCTTTACTTGACACTTCAATTAAGGAGCTGTTTTTGATATTGGGAAGGTGGGTGAAGCATGACTTAAGCGAAGAGACAGTTACTGAACCCAGTAATTTAGAACATGCAGTGTTCACTCAAGCCCAGAGGTAATCGAATTCCTACATTGATATGTCATAATGGATTTTGGAAATTATTTTTGAAGTGCCACTGAAACCCCAAAGAGAGACAGAACAGAGTGACTTATTATTCCAAGAAGAGGGATACTGGCCATGCAATAGCCCTGGTCCCCAAGTGAGCTCTGATTCTCTTCCATCCTAGGAACTTGACCATTGACTCCTCTCAGCTTCTGTTCTTCCCACAAAGCTGATGGACCTCTCCTTCCAGAAATGCACCCTGGGACCCAGGTCTGTAGCCAATCAGCAGCTGGCATTTGTCCTGCCCCAACCATTGGTTCAAGGACTGGCACATGATCCCTGGTTGGTCCAATCATATCAGGCTTCTATAACTAGTAAACAGTAGTCTCCTGGCTGATCCAAAGCCTTTACAGACTGTGTTGTAAACTTCATTTCATGCTTCTGAATTGAGACTAACTTTCTTGTGTTGTGTGTAAGAAGGTGGCAGGAAATGAAGTCCTTTTCAGTGGCTTCTCACAAATGGAGCCAACCACATGCTCTCTTCTCTTATCATTTGCAGGTAGATTCTGAAACAATGTAGTCAGTACTGGTCTAAATACAGTTACTGCCTAATTAAGAGAGGGATCCTCACTTAGGACATCAGTCTCAATTAGAGACCAAACCAACACTCTCACGCATAACAGAGCCCTGGGGTTACCACACAGTGGGCTCTAATCAATTTTTTCTCCTAGTTACACTTGACATTTCCCTCCCCTGAAAGTAACTGTGACTTCACTTCCATAGCACCCATGCCATTCACACCACCTTTACGTCAAGAGATTCACAGCTTCCCTGGGAGGTAACCAGGGAAGTTAGGACCGTTTCCATCATTCAGAGGAGGAAACTGAGTCTCTAAGAGGGTACCTGGCCTGCTCAAGTTCTCAGAACTGGTTATGAAATCTTCGCAGAACAGGAACCTATGCCTTCTCTTCCGGGGTGAGATTTCTACTGGGGCACTTTTGTAATTACTTATTTCAGTAAGGGAATGGGTATATTTGCAGTGGAGCACTGTAGTTAAGAGAATACTATCCCTCTTCCTTGATCTAAAATCCTGGACCTTTCACTTCCTGAATGGACTTGGATAAATGATTTATTTTCTCAAGATCCCACTTACTGAATGTCTGCCTACTGGTTCTAGCAATTACTGAGGGAGAAGGGTTAAAACCTCCAACTGTAATTGTAGATTTATTTATTTATCCTCTCAGTTATAAAAGTTTTTGCTTTATGTATTTTGAAGCTTTGTTACGGAGTGCCTACTGGCTTTAAAATAAAGAGGATTCCAAATATGAAGACTGGACTCCATAACCTCAGCAGGATGATATAGATAAAGGTTGCAGATAGGGATCTCAAATGCTTATTTTCCTCAACTGCTGCATGCATCTTTTTGTCATAGTGAAACTGACTATCACGCCTCCTTCCCCTGAGACTCTGTCCATGGAATTGCTCAAAGGGGAAGTTCCGAATTGTAACAGGAATGATTCCACTCATCCAAAAAGACTGAGATGGATAACAATTCAACTCAATGTCTTATATCTTCACAATTATCTTCTCAAGCACTCCTTTTTTCTTCACAGACACTTAAGTTAAATGCTTCAAAGCATGTGTTGACAAACGTTTGACAACATCAAAACAATGGCTTTTTAAGGAACAAAGCCCAAATCCTTTTTCAAAGGAAAGAAACTTTCTGTAATGGTAAACAATCAATCCCATTTTGACATGTAGACTTCTGAATTTTCCAGTGAGGAAACCACAGAACACTGAACTTGCTAGATACCTAAGAAATTAACTCTTCCACTCCCCAATCATGTTGCCAACATTGTCAAGAATGAAAATATACGGTGTTGGCAAGGAAGACACAACAGACCCTTTCATATGCTGCTGATGGGGATATGAGCCTGGAAATATCATTTATAATTAACAATCCACGGTTCTTTGATTCAGCAATCCCAGTAATAAGGATCTGTAAGAAGTTATTTGTTGCACTACTGCTTGTAGTGCAAAAATGTAAGGCAAGAAAGAACGGAAGGAAGGAAGAAGGAAAGACAGGGAGCGAGAGAAAAGGAGGGGGGAGTGGAAGGAAAGGAAAACAACCTAAATGTCTAACAAAAGAAGATTGATTAAATAAATGATGCCCATCCTATGAAATATTATGCAGCTATTAAGAAGGAAAAATGTTTGGGGTCTCTATAAATTAGCCTAAGGATAAATCATGACATTACAAAGAATATGCATAGAATAATTCCATGTTTCTTTGTAGCTTTATTCTTATATCTTGTCATTTGTAGGAAGGGACACTAGGAACCAGTATCTAGATTCGCCCAGGACAGCCCTATAGGTGGTAATTGGGGAAGAGAGTAGAGAAGGTCATCTATATTCCTTGAGACATTGCCGTAGGGACCACAACCACTCCTGTGTTCAGCCACTGGTATCCAAGCAGCATCCCCCAAACTACGGTCCTTCATGCATAGCCCTTAAATGTTTGCTATCATTGTGTGCTGTAGTCAATATTTCTTTGATTCAATTCACATTTTATAGGATTTTTACTTAATCATATTTTTAAGGTGTTTTCTTTTTTAATATTTATTTTATTGAAGTATAATTGATTTACAACCAATGTTGTGTTAGTTTCTGGTGTACAGCAAAGCAATTCATATATATACATATATTCTTTTTCATATGTTTCCACTGTGGTTAATCACAGGCTACTGAATACAGTTCCCTGTGCTATACAGTAGGACCTTGTGTTTTATCCATCCTACATATAATAGTTTGCATCTGCTAATCCCAAGCTCTCAGTCCCTCCCTCCCTCACCTCCCTTCCCCACTAGTCTGTTCTCCACGCCTGTGAATTCATTTCTGTTTTGTAGATTAGTTCATTTGTGTCATACTTTAGATTCCAAATATAAGTGATATCATGGAATTTTTTAAAAAGATGTTTTTTGTAACATAAATGGAAAGGGTCAGCATTACGTGCCACAGGTAAAAAGAAACAAAACTAAATATTCAGAGCTGGAGTATGACCTTTAAAATTGTGAAATGCTATGTTGTACACCTGAAACTTATATAATATTATATACCCACTGTACCACAAACCTAAAAAACAGCTAGTCCTCACTTTGCAAAGTTCCATTATGCACAGATGTCAGTTACCACAGTTTAGTCAAATAACCTGAATCTCCCCTAAAACACGGTTCATTTTTCAGTTACCAAGATCTCCTCTATTCACCCGAGTAAATGTACCAAGTACAAACTTCTAACCAGCTCTTTAAATTTGCCAGCTCTTCAGCTCACAAATCACTACATAAACAAACAGATGGATATCATGATGAGTGACCAATTACATCAATTACTTCACAATCTGTTGGTGACTGATAACTGTGCATCTGTTATTCAGTTCATACCGAGACAGTGTGAAAGGGTGCTGTTTCCTCATCTCTCAGTGATAAGACCCCCTGCCAAAATGGATCATCAAAAGGTGGGATGGGTCAACAGAGATCAAAGTGCAACATAGAAATGAAAGGCACTGATGCTCAAAGTAAAATAAAAATAAAATGTGGATAGAATCATAGAATACCTGGGTGATGTGGGCAATGTTGACACTATCAGAGTCAAGAAACTAGAGCTATGCAGTTAGGGGAGCTTAATAAAGGTATATATCAACATAAATGAAAAAAGTAGTTGTAACACAGAGATCAAAGATGCCACAGAAGAAATGACACCAGCCAACCAACCCCACAGTAAAGAAATTTCAGAGATCTTTCACAACATTGAAAGTGTGAAGGATAAAATGTGAGAAGCTGATTCAAGGCCTAATGAGTGTGACAATCTGTCAAAGCATGGAAAAGATGCTCTCTTCAAATCCTAAGTCAAACAATGAGAAGATAAACGCTGCTCAAACTGCTCTTGATAAGTTTTATACAAAGAAATAAAACACTTTCTCAATGTTGCTACTGTTTTAAATTACCAAGGTACCAAATCAATATTACTTTTACTGTCTTTTTTCATTTCTTTATATACTTTCTAATCAACAATGAAAGTGTTTTTAATGTTCTGACAAAACTTTTTAAAGGTCACAAAACAAACACAATTTCTGCCATTGATTAGTAAGATTGCTTTGCACGCTTTCAGTCTGCTGGGTCTGGCACCACCATGTAAACAGGGCTACCTGTAATTAAAACAGAGCACTATTATTAAATGACATTTGGATACTGTTGCCTGTCCAAGGCTTTGGCAACAGACTCACTGTTTTCCTAGTAAAACTGAGCAAGTTCCTAAAGAATTGTTAAAAAATAGTAGAATCTAAGTGAGATTCGGTTCTTGACCTAATCAAAGGTTGAAAAAGAATTGAAAGGAAATCATTTTCTCCTTATGTTATTTGGTTTTATTTAACATGCTGCTCATGCCCTGTGTACACTCACCTTACTTGTTGGGATGTGTCTCTAGGAAGCCTTCAGCCCTCACCTTTTCTTCTACAGACCCTCCCCTCCCCCACACTGACCAACTTCACCTGCCACCATGGTCCTCATCAACCTTCAGAGCCTCCCCCCGGTCCTCAGCAGATCTGCTCACCCTCATCCATTATATGCTCTTGTAACAACACCCTAGACTTGCCCGTTACAGCACCTGCCACAACTGTGATCACATAACCAAGTATGTCCTTGGTTGTTTCACAAGTGACATCCTGGTTAGGATGGAAGGACGATGCTTTTTGCTCCTGTCACTCTTCATTGCATCCCACAGGCCTTGCTCTGGGGCTGATATATAATAGATGTTCATTTAATATTTGTTAAGTGTTGACAGGCTTCCCTGGTAGCTCAGCTGGTAAAGAATCTCCCTGCAATTCAGGAGACTCTGGTTCGATTCCTGGGTTGGGAAGATCCTGTGGAGAATGGAGAGGCTACCCACTCCAGTATTCATGGGCTTCCCTGGTGGCTCAGATGGTAAAGAATCTGCCTCAATGCAGGAGACCTGGGTTCAATCCCTGGGTTGGGAAGATGCCCTGGAGAAGGGCATGGCAATCCACTCCAGTATTCTTGCCTGGAGAATCCCCATGGGCAGAAGAGCCTGGCGGGCTACAGTCCATTCAGTCACAAAGAATCGGACACAACTGAGAAACAAGTGTTGAATGAATGATGAGTCTGGATAATTGCAGGAAATAATACGTTCCCTAAAAAACATTCACTGCAGAAAAGCTATTGTTAATCCACAGAGAGCTTGATGCAAATTAAAAGATGGTACCTCATCCATCCCTCAGAAAATTTTGATAATGTACTGATTTTGTTAGAGCAAGGCACTTTACTGCCATCTGCTATACAACTGCCCTACTTAATTCCCAACTCTGCAATGTCTGGGGTGTGGATGACATGGGTGTGGCCATGCCCTTGAGCAGTACGCAACCTGGACAACCTTACTTGCAGTCCTGAGCATGCTCAGGCTGGGAAGTCATTTCACAGGAATGGAGCCTGAATCCTCTCTGCAGCTTGGATCACCACATGTCCCTCTCCCAACCTCTCACAGAAGAGTGTGCCCATCACACCCCAGGAAATTCAGTTATTTCCATCGACTGACACATTTCAGACTCTAAAACCACAGAAAAGGATTTCAAATAGCATGAAATGAAATGAAGCAACAAAGCCACTGATCCAGAAGCTTATCTACAATCTGAGGTTAAACCATTGTCCAAGAAACAGATACAGAGACCCTTATAGAGAAATAAAGTAGTGCCATTTCAAGAAAAGGAAGCTGAGAAAAAGGAAGGAGGCCCATCTGGTGGGGTCTCTACAAGCAGAAGGAAGGGTCTGGGAGCGTGATGAGGTGGTTTTTGGACGTGTTACTTTTCGTTTTCTTACAGTGAGATTACATCACAGCAGGAGTCTCAGGGGCCCTGCTCTCTTGGGACTAGAGCTCAGAAATACACTGACAACATGAAGTATTTTTTTAAAAAGGAACCAAGGACTTTCCTGGTGGTCCAGTGGCTAAGACTCTGAGCTCCCAATGCAAGGGGCCCGGGTTTGATCCCTGGTCAGGGAACTAGATCCCATCTGCCGCAACTAAGAGTTTACACGCTGCAACTAAAACTCTTGGATGCCACAATAAAGATCAAAGATCCCACATGTCACTACTAAGGTCTAGCACAGCTGAATAAAATAACTAATTTTTTTTTTTAAAGGAGCCAGACCAAAGGTGGGGCCACATTTACCCTCATCAAATCTCAGTCTAAATGATCCCTCTCTCCATCTCTGCTGAGAAAAAAAATCCAGTCCTCCCAGGAGACCACTGAACCTCCAGAGTTCCAGTCACTGGCTTTAACCCAGACTGGATTCTTCTCTTCATTTCCATTTCTGTGGGAAGTTGAAGCTATTCAACATTTTCATCGGGAGCTTAGAGCCCGCATCAAATAGAGTACTATGATCTAATAAAGGAATCGTTATTTTTTTGCTCATAGTCATCTGTGAAGAAAATTATACAGGTTATTTTATCAGATGGTGTTTTAAATGAGCTTGAGTATACATAGATAATGCAAAGTGACAGGAGCTATTACTGAGAGGAATTCATGAGAAATTGAGAGGTTATTTCTCCTTCGCATGTAGGAGACTGGAGCGAGAGGCAGAAAAGAAAATCATTTGTCCTTTTGTGGCAAGGAGGCAGAAGAAACAGTGTTCCAGTTCTCAGCCCAGGCTGCAAGGCACTGCATTTATTTCTGCTTGTCCTCTGTTTTATTATTGATTTTATTGAAATATAGTTGATTTACAACGTTGTGTTAATTTCTGCTGTACAGCAAAGTGGTTCAGTCTTACATATATACATTTTTTTCATATTCTTCTCCACTATGCTTTATCACAGGATATTGAATATAGCTCCTTGTGCTACATAGTAGGACCTAGTTTTTTATCCATCTTCTATATACCAATTTGCATCTGCTAATCCCAAACTCCCATCTATCCCTCCCCATCACTCCTCCCCCTTTGCAACCACAAGTGTGTTTTTGAAGACTGTGAGTCCGTTTCTGTTCTGTAGGTAAGCTCATTTGCGTCATATTTTAGGTTGCACATTGAAGCGATATCTTATGGTGTTTGTCTTTTGTCTGGTTTGCTTCATTTAGTATGATAATCTCTAAGCCCATGCATGTTGCAGCAAACGGCACTATTTCTTTATGGCTCTGCTTGCCTTCCTGTATGTCCACTGTGGCCATGAACAGAACAGAGCTAGGCCGGTCCCAGGAGAAGGATGAGACATGCGGCCCAGAGGTACCCCCTGAAACCACTCCAGCTGAACTGTCCCTCCCCAACCCAATCACCACAGCTGTCCAGCCACTATAGGAATGACCCTAAATGACTGTGGTGTTAAGCCACTAAATTCTAGGGAACTTACTATACAACAGCAGCAAACCAGTCCAACTATAAAATTTAAAAAATAACGGAAAGGGTAAAAAGTAAAATACGATCATCTCTTGTTAAAGACTACACAGATGCACAGAAATAAACTAGAATTAGATGTGTCACAACACGCCTCTAGGCAATGGGGAAAAAAAGATGATTTTATTTTCTTCTTTGTAAGTGTCTCTGTTGCATGAATTCTCTTCGATGAGAAAAAATATTGTGAAAAGTGAAATTATTTGCCTGACTCAATTCCCTCATCACTTATATGAAACACACAGAACAGAGGTTTCATTCTGCGCTAGAAAAGCAGTTTAATGGAAAGGAAATGCGTTCTTGGATTAAAAAAACCTGGGGCTTGGTTTCTGACCCCAACCCAACCCTTCATCTGCCTACAAGATACATCTCTGAGCCACAAAACAGTAAAATGAGATCAAGGCATTTAACAGGATGGTTTTAAGGATTAAGGGTGGAAAATGTACACAGAAAGGCCATATAAGGACAAATCAGAGTAACTCAGCCTCTAGGTGTGAGGCCTAAGAATCCACATTTTAAAGTAGCTCCCTGGGCTTCCCTGGTGGTCCAGTGGTTAATCCACATGCTAACGCAGGGGCACAGGTTCGATCGCTGGTCCAGAAAGATTTCATGTACCACACGGCAACTAAGCTTGTGCGTTACAACTACTGAGCCCGTGTCCCCTACAGCCTGTGCTCTGCAATAAAAGAAGCCCTCAGGCAGCAACAAAGACGCACCGCAGCCAAAAAAAAAAAAACTTTTATAAAAAATTTGGGGGGTTTTCCAGGTGGTGCTAGTGGTAAAGAATCCGCCTGTCAATACAAGTGACATAAGAGACATGGGTTCAATCCCTGGGTCGGGAAGATCCCCTGGAGAAGGGCATGGCTACCCACTCCAGTATGCTTGCCTGGAGAATCCCACGGACAGAAGAGCCTGGTGGCTACAGTTCATAGGGATTGCAAAGAGTTGAACATGACTGAAGCTACTGAGAACACACATACAAATAAATGACTTAAAAAACTAGCTCCCCATGTGATTTCAAAACTAAAAGAGTAAGAATCTTCAGTCTAAATCATCAAGTATATGATAAAGAAATGGTGTGATTAGTTTTTGGTGTATGTTACACTCTAGTAAAGCATAAAGATAATCATGTTTTCATTCACTGAAAAGGTAGCCTAAAAGGATCCTGGGGGAACATATTTAAACATGATCAATCAGATAAGAATTGGTTATGGGAAATAAGGGCTTCCCTGGTGGTTCAGAGGTTAAAGCGTCTGACTGCAATGCAGGAGACCTGGGTTCGATCCCTGGGTCGGGAAGATCCCCTAGAGAAGGAAATGGCAACCCACTCCAGTATTCTTGCCTGGAGAATCTCATGGACAGAGGAGCCTGGTGGGCTACAGTCCACGGGGTCGCAAAGAGTCGGACACGATTGAGCGACTTCACTTCACTTATGGGAAATAAAAATCAATGTCTCTTGATATTAATGTTGTTGTTGCTGTTTGGTCATATCCAACTCTTTGCGACCCCATAGACTGTAGCCCACCAGGCTCCTCTGTCCAAGGGAATTCCCAGGCAAGAATAGTGGAGTGGGTTGTCGTGTCCTCTTCCAGGGGATCTTTCCAACCTGGGGACTGAACCCATGTTTCCTGCAGTGGCAGGCGGATTCTTCCCCATTGAGCCCCCTGAGAAACCCTGATGTTAACACTTAACCACATATGGTAATACATCAGTCAGAGTCCAGTCAGGAGACAGAAACCACATCAGTCATTTGATGAGGAAAAATTTAAGAAGGAAATGTCTCTTTTTTTAAACTTTTTATTTTTATTTTTTTTTTATTGGAGTCTTGAGAAACCTATATGCAGGTCAGGAAGCAACAATTAGAACTGGACATGGAACAACAGACTGGTTCCAAATAGGAAAAGGAGTACCTCAAGGCTGTATATTGTCACCCTGCTTATTTAACTTACATGCAGAGTACATCATGAGAAATGCTGGGCTGGAAGAAGCACAAGCTGGAATCAAGATTGCTGGGAGAAATATCAATAACCTCGGATATGCAGATGACACCACCCTTATGGCAGAAAGTGAAGAGGAACTAAAAAGCCTCTTGATGAAAGTGAAAGAGGAGAGTAAAAAGTTGGCTTAAAGCTCAACATTCAGAAAATGAAGATCATGGCATCTGGTCCCATTACTTCATGGGAAATAGATGGGGAAACAGTGGAAACAGTGTCAGACTTTATTTTGGGGGGCTCCAAAATCACTGCAGTTGGTGACTGCAGCCATGAAATTAAAAAACACTTACTCCTTGGAAGAAAAGTTATGACCAACCTAGATAGCATATTCAAAAGCAGAGACATTATTTTACCAACCAAGGTCCGTCTAGTCAAGGCTATGGTTTTTCCTGTGGTCATGTATAGATGTGAGAGTTGGACTGTGAAGAAAGCTGAGCACCAAAGAATTGATGCTTTTGAACTGTGTTGGAGAAGACTCTTGAGAGTCCCTTGGACTGCAGGAGATCCAACCAGTCCATTCTGAAGGAGATCAGCCCTGCGTGTTCTTTGGAAGGAACGACGCTAAAGCTGAAACTCCAGTACTTTGGCCACCTCATGCAAAGAGTTGACTCATTGCAAAAGACTCTGATGCTGAGAGGGATTGGGGGCAGGAGGAGAAGGGGATGACAGAGGATGAGATGGCTGGATGGCATCACCGACTTGATGGATGTGAGTTTGAGTGAACTCCAGGAGATGGTGATGGACAGGGAGGCCTGGCATGCTGTGATTCATGGGGTCGCAAAGAGTTGGACACGACTGAGCGACTGAACTGAACTGAACTGATAGCCTGTTAGGGTGCTTCCCAATGGTGCTCGTGGTAAAGAACTCTCTTGCCATTTCAGGAGACATAAGAGACACAGGTTTGATCTCTGGGTTGGGAAGATCCCCTGGAGGAGGGCGTGGCAACTCACCCCAGTATTCTTGTCTGGAGAATCCCCAGGGAGAGAAGACCCTGGCTGGCTACAGTCAGTGGGGTTGGAAAGAGTCGAACACGACTGAAGTGACTTAGCACGCCTGCACATAGCCTGTTAACAATGTTGTGATGGTTTCAAGCGGACAGCAAGGGGACTCAGCCATACAAACACTTGTATCTATTCTCCCTCAAATTTCCCTCCCAGATGGGGATTTCTAACTAACGAAACGTGGGTAACTAAAAGAAAAGAACTCTAGAGAACAAAAGAAGGCAGATGTCAGCCCTAGAGACCAGCTCTAGATCTCAGGGAGGGTGTCCAAGAAAGGATAAAACATGAACAGCACCCCCTCCCCAAGTCTCCGAGGCTGAGATTCAGACACTGCAGAGGGTTTGGCTGCAGCCCACTGGCTGGTGGAGATTGTACTGAGTGCCATGGGTAAGGTGGTCCCCAGTAGGTGAGCAGGAAATCACCCACCTGTGAGTCAGGGAAACTCCCTGGACAGTGAGCATCACAAGGTCTTTGCATGGTGCTGGGAGCTGTACCACAGGGGATGGAAACAAGACCATATTGTAGTTAGAAAGCCCTGTCCCTTGGTACATCTTGCCCTGTCTCTCCAGTGGCCACTTCTGGAAAAGCCCAATATTACACCATCTGACAAAAGCAAAAATGTTTGCACAGTCCAGCTCCAAGAGGCCAAAGCAGGCAGAGAAGGTCAGAGTAGGAGCTGATGGGCAATAAAATGAAAACTGGCATCAGTTCAGTTCAGTCGCTCAGCCATGTCCAACTCTTTGCGACCCCATGAATTGCAGCACACCAGGCCTCCCTGTACATCACCAACTCCCGAAGTTCACTCAGACTCACGTCCATCGAGTCAGTGATGCCGTCCAGCCATCTCATCCTCTGTCATTCCCTTCTCCTCCTGCCCCCAATCCCTCCCAGCATCAGAGTCTTTTCCAATGAGTCAACTCTTCTCATGAGGTGGCCAAAGTACTAGAGTTTCAGCTTTAGCATCATTCCTTCCAAAGAAATCCCAGGGCTGATCTCCTTTAGAATGGACTGGTTGGATCTCCTTGCAGTCCAAGGGACTCTCAAGAGTCTTCTCCAACACCACAGTTCAAAAGCATCAATTCTTCGGTGCTCAGCCTTCTTCACAGTCCAACTCTCACATCTATACATGACCACAGGAAAAACCATAGCCTTGACTAGACGGACCTTAGTCGGCAAAGTAATGTCTCTGCTTTTGAATATGCTATCTAGGTTGGTCATAACTTTTCTTCCAAGGAGTAAGCGTCTTTTAATTTCATGGCTGCAGTCACCATCTGGCATAGGGCTTGCTAAATGTTCTTGAAGGTTCAGGAGCCTTTGTACTCTGAATTTCCCTTCATCTCTTAATAAAACAATATGATACTATTTATGATGTTAACGTTCTCTATTCTGGGTGTTCTAAATCTATGCACTCCTGGGCATATACTCAGAGAAAACTATAATTCCAAAAGATATGTGCACCCCAGTGTGCACTGTAGCACTACTTACAATAGCCAGGATATGGAGGCAACCTAAATGTCCATCAATAGATTAATGGATAAAAAAGATGTGGTACATATATACAACAGAATACTACTCAGCCATTAAAAGGAACAAAATCGTGCCATTTGCAGAGATGTGGATAGACCTAGATACTGTTATGTAGAGTGAAGTAAGTCAGAAATATAAAAACAAATATCATATAGTAAGACATATATGTGCAGTCGAGAAAAATGGTACAGATGAATCTATTTGCAAAGCAGAAATAGAGACACAGATATAGAGAACAAATGTGTGGATACCAACGTGCTAAAGGAAGAAGGGGAAATTAGAAGATTGGGATTAACATACATACACTGTATAAAACAGATAACTAATGAGAACCCAGAGAACGCTACTCAATGCCCTGTGGTGACCTAAATGGGAATAAAATCCAAAGAAGAGGGGATATGTGTATATGTATAGCTGATTCACTTTGCTGTACAGCAGAAACTGACACAACACTGCAAAGCAACTACACTCCAATAAAATCTGTTAAAAGGATCTATGATGAGTGAAACTGACCTATCTGAAAAGGCTTCCTAAATGGTTCCACTAGTTCATTTCAGCAGAATCTGAATTTTTAAGAAAGGAGATGAAGACAGAGATGTTAAGGAATGTGCTTCACATCACACAGCAAAATAGGAATGAACTAAAAAGTAAAATGTGTCTCCCAGGCCAGTGCTGAGGACCTTCCATCATCTCTGAGATCTTTAGATCAACATAATAGAGTGACCAAGTGTTCCTGAGGGATTATAGAAAGCTCTGGGCCGTGTTCCCATTGAGCACAGGGCGGAAACCCATTGTCAAGGAGGGCTGTTGCTGACCTGTTTCCCACCTTCTCACCTCAATGAGCAGGAACAAGCACAGTTAGCTCCTATCTATGATGCCTATGCCACGTACAAGAAAGCTCTCCAAGAACTGTTTGACTTGCACAGCAGCAGGACCTGAAAGGCAGGCTGAAACCTGAGTGTAGGGGGGTCCACAGAGCCAGGAGGCAGATTCGCTGAGAATCAATAGCCCTCATTAATTCCAGAGATTAACCCAGAAAACACCTGGCAGCTGTTTCAACACATTGCTTATTGTCACAACAAGCATAATTAATCTCCACAATGATAAACAATACATCACAGCAGCGGACAAAGTCTTAAGGCAATGATGTTTTCAAATATAGCTGATACCCAATCATCTCTTCTGAGAAACTTCCCTGGGACTAACCATTTCCCATTATGTAGAGGCAACTTTAAAAAAATGTTGGGTGATGACAAATGTAGCTGCTTGTCCATACTTTATTCCTAACTCGTGAGGAATTCCAGAGTCCTCAAACTGTTTTCTCTCAGGGCAACAGAAGGAATTAGCTTGAGGGCTCCCCAACAAAAAGGACACTTGCAATTCCGCTCCTTGATAATGTCTCAGCACTGTTCCTGGTGTATGCCCCATTCCATCCAGCCTGCTGCTGCTGCTGCTGCTGCTAAGTCACTTCAGTCATGTCCGACTCTGTGCGACCCCATAGATGGCAGCCCACCAGGCTCCGCCGTCCCTGGGATTCTCTAGCCTACACCTCTGCAATAACTGCACAGCAGATCTTCAGAACTTGTTCATCTTGTGTAACTAAAACTGCCTGCCTGCATGCATGCATGCTCAGTTCTGTCCAACTCCTTTTGACCACATGGGCTGTAGCCCATGTAGGCTCTTCTGTCCATGGAATTTTCCAGTGGGTTGTCATTTCCTACTCCAGGGGATCTTCCCAACCCAGAGATCAAACTCTCCTGAGTCTCCTGCATTGGCAGGTGGAGCCACTGAGCCACCTCAGAAGCCCCCTAAGTAGCAGTATCCCATTTCCTCTTCCCTCCAGCCCCTGGCAACTACCATTCTACTCCTTGTGTCTAAGAGGTTGGCTATGATAGAGTTCTCATCTAAGCAGGATCATGCATTATTTGTCTATGAACAGCTTATTTCACTTCACATCATGTCCTCCTGATTCATCCTTGTCATTGCATATGACAAAATGTCCTTCTTTTTTAAGGCTATTAAAAAATATTCCATGGCACGTGTACACTACTTTATCCATTCATCTGTCAAGAGACATTTGTTTCCAATCTTGGATACTGTGAATAGTGCCACAATGTACATGAGAGTGCAAGCTTCTTTCTGAGATCCTGTTCTTTATTTCTGTTTGCCTTGTTTCAATTTTTCCTCTCTGGGTTTTATCACTAACGCCTAGTCTACTGATGTCAGAGTCTTTCCTTCAGATGTAAAGATCATGATCCAACTGGTTCAAGCCCAATCACACTGCACTTTGGGGATTAGGGTGGGGGAGATGGGGGGAATGAGCCCCTTTCTCCTGTCCCCATCTCTCTCTTTGCTCTCACACCCACTGCCCATCCATTCACGTGTGAACACAGTCCTGCAGGAACTGATGTCAAGCTCCCTAACCTGTGGCATCGGCAGCACTGTTGCAGATACCATGGAGTTTTAAAAACATGTGACCGTGTGCCCGTTCTCAGGAGGCTGATGATCCCAAAGAACCCATGGAGCCTGGGGCTGGAGGCTGGGCAAGTTCCTGTCTGTGATTCTTGCTCTTTCCCTGTCCCCATTCACCTAGGAGATGCAGAATGAAGGCTTTCTCCCTGGGGACGATGTCTTTTCATTACCAGCAACTTCTCTTTGGCGCTGACATGTAACCACCCAGGTGGCAACCCGTCACCACCCCAAGGAAGATGTGGCAGCGTCAGCCCCACCTCGAGTTCCTGTTTCTTCTCTCCTCCAGGGCCAGAGGAACAGAAGGTCGGGGGCCAGCATACCACGTGGAGGCAGAAGCAGGGCAGCTTGTCCTGTGTGGACACCCCCAACTCCCCGCACAGCTGTCTCTACGATGGGATCTCTGGGCAGCCCTAGGGGACCACAGGGAGTTCAGAGATGGATCTGAGTCCCAGGTGGAGCACAGCCCTCTCTAAACTAGACCACCTTCCATCCAGTCTGATTTCTCTGGATAGGACAGTCCCTGAGGCTGACTCCATCAGTGAGCTCCCCTCCTGCAGAGAGAGCAGGACCTCATAACCTTCACCAGCCAAGGGTGGGCATCTCCCAGAGTCAATGCTCATTCTGGAAAAATGGGAGGGGGGGTCGTAGGGGTGGGTGGCCCGAGGTCCACAGTGCCCTGTCCCCTGGTCTTCTCTCAATGCCATGCTCCTTTTCTCAGAAAAGAACCAGCAGCTTCTGCTGAGTCTAAATCAATAAAAGCACAATTACTCCACCCAAGGATGTCAGGGTTTTAACTTGGTCTTTCATTGCAGGATAGAATATTTTGTCTTTTGTTAAAGCAATTTCACACAAACACACACGTTTCTGTTCTTGGTCAGAAAGCCTTTGCTGACATCACCAGTGCCAAGAACTGTCTCCCTTATCCGTCCCAGCTCCGTCCCCAGTGCCTGGCACACAGGACTCTGGCAGGTGTGTGAAGGAATGACTGACAACCTACCCCTTAAATCTGAACCACGTTCTACAGTTTCTAAAGAATGTAGGGATTATGGTGGACGAACCATCAGACTAACCTCATCTATCCTCTAGATCACATTAAAATGGGAACAAAGGAATAAAAACATTGCAGTCCACAGCAACAACAGAAAAAACCATCAGCAGATAACAGAACCGCATCATCTCTGGGGATGGAAAGAAGCAGATGGCTGGGGTAAAAGATGAAGCAAGCAAGACTGGCTTCCCAGCATCAGAATCAACAAAGGAGACACATAGGAACAAGGCTCCACAAAGGTTATCAACATTACAGATGTCAACAATGTAAAACTTACAAAAGCAATAATATCCAGATGGGGAAATGGCAAGAAATCTCAGAGAGTTATTCCCTGGACTTTCCAATTAAAGAGTTGGCATCACTGGCTAAAACTGTGTTGTGGAAGAAATAGAGGTGGTATGGTGATGACGGTGGACGTGACAAGTAGCATTTTTAGTAATACTAATAATGATGATAATAATAGTTCCAAGCCTTGGCATGTGTTCTTCTACAAACTTTTCTTTCTTAAATTACCAAGGTATTTTAAAAATCAAAGTTTCTTGTCAGCTAATTTTTTTTTCTTGTTTATGAAATACAAGGAGTCTACTTCTTTGTCTTCTTCTATCTATAGATAAAAAGGAATTTAACACTTTCACAAATAAAATACAGCCTAGAGTAGGATTTTGTTGTTATAAAATATGAGGTCCAACCACTATTTATCCACCAGCCAAAGGATTCGTGGATGTGACCCATTTGGAATGATGACTCTCGAATATCACTGATGTCATACAGGGGGCACTGTGATTTGCCCTTTTTTCTGTTTTAACGCTTACTGAATACAAATCATTTAAAAGTAAAATGATAAAACTTTTCAGAAAAAAAGAAGTCACACGCAGGCTTCATTCAGCCGCAGGGCCGGCAGTGGCGCTGGCGGGAGGCAGCACCTTTCCAAGAGGCCGGATGCTGTGGAGCAGGTGTGCACCAGGTGTGCACCAGGTGCGTCTCGGGTGCTGTGCTGAACGCTGGGTAGGGCCGAAAGAGGGACCTACATTTCTCACAGTTGAAGCCAACCGGGACTCCAAGGTGAACAAACGGCCGGATGAAGCCGTCGGCTGTTAGGGCTGAACACTGGGCCAGCAGGGCAGGGGTTCAGGGAGCCTGGGGGAGGGGAGCGCAGGGCTTGCGTGGTCACGAGCCGGTCGGTCTGTGAGCTCCATCTAGTGGGCACCCCGGGGACTGCCGCCAGTGATCCCCTCTCCTCGGAAAAAAATTCAAGTCAATCAAAAACGCCATCTTGGCAGTGTGCAAAATTAAAGCGATTTAGGAAAAGGTGTGCTGGACCCTGCAGTAAGCTATGCAAAACGGTACCTTTAGCTTGCCCTTTCTCTCAGGAAGACTTTATGGACAGCTGGTATGCCCTGCGAGGAGGGGAGAGGCTACAACAATTACTTGGAGGCTGCATCTATGCCCATGGGGCAGTGGTGAGTGCCACCCTGTAAGGAAATAGTATAATTTCATCACTATTCTTAACTGTCTCCTGTTTAAGCACGATGGAATTCTAATGAAAAGAAGCTGATGACATCTATCATATTCTTCCTTTGTAATAAAAACTGTGAATATAATGTTGCTTTATTGAATCCTCAAAGTAACCTGTTGAGGTTGCCGTAGTGAGAATTTTAGTACCCCTTTTACAGAGAGAATGACTGAGGTGCCAAAGGCAGGCTCAGTTCACAAAGCTTAAGTAAATGGCAGGTTAGATTTTAGTAGTGGCATTTTGACGTCTCTCAAGCACACAGTTCAGTACAGTCACTAAGTCGTGTCCGACTTTTTGCGACCCCATGGACTGCAGCACGCCAGGCCTCCCTGTCCATCACCAACTCCCGGAGTTTACCCAACTCATGTCCTTTGAGTCGGTGATGCCATCCAACCATCTCATCCTCTGTCGTCCCCTTCTTCTCCTGCCTTCAATCTTTCCCAGCATCAGGGTCTTTTCAAATGAGTCAGCTCTTCACATCAGGTGGCCAAAGTATTCACGCCTCCACATTTCCCCAGCTGCAGAGAAGCGGTTGTCCCTTCACTGACCAGGACAGAGGCAGGCAAATCTTTTGGTTTGCAAGGATTCTGGTTTGCCATTTCCAAACAGGAGCCTCAGAGTTGGCCCCTGGAAGTCAGTACCCACAAATGCTTGCATATCCCCAACCCCACATTTTGATAAATAATCCAGTTCATCCACCAACAGGAAAAGAAGTTTTTTCCAAAAGAAATTTACTTCTTCAGAATACAGCCTTTTGATGAGTTTACCACCTCTAAGGGCATGTAAAACAGAAGCACAAACCCTTCACTTAATCGCTCTCAGTTTTGTCATTCAGGGCTCGTTACCCAACAAAACAGAACAATTCCCAAGCAGGAATCTTTGATGAATGCGCTGGCCGACAGACATTTTTGGTGAGATAGGTCATAAATATTCATGGTATTGATGCAGCCTTAGAAATTTGTCATGTCACATTTCTGCAACAGAAACACCCAGACTTCTATCACTTTGTTCTTCAACTGACAGTCACCAGTTTCTTTCCTGGACTTGCTTCTTGGGTCTGTTTTTCCTGTTCATCTTCAGGTATTGTATGTCAGCAAAGTTTCACCAAAAAAGACACAGGTCAAAGGAACCAAATATCTTAATGAGTTTCTTCCTTCTCCTTTTCCAGTTTGCTGACTCCATTTCATTCTTCAAGAACAAATCTTTTTATATTATTTTTTAAGTCAGTTAGGAAATGATAGAGCATCTCCATCCAGCTATGGGGCCATTTCGGAGATAGGTTCTCTGAATAGGCTCATTGGCATCACATGCTTGGTTGTGGGGAGTTGACCTGCATCCCACACTTTAGACAGATGCATATGGCAGCACTTACAAAGTGAGCAGCTTCAGTCTTATCCGACCAAGATGGTTATTTCTGGTTATTTGTAAAGTACATCCACTGGACATACCTTCAGCTGGACAATTTAAAATTACTCCTTTCAGCGTGAACATGTTGGATCAGTCAGGTGAAACTGTGTATATAACCAAGGGAATGGCTGTTTGCCGACCATCCTGTTCTTTCTTATCTATCAGAAAAGCTCGAAGACAGAGCTGAGTCAGGTTTATTCTGGATTCCCACAGCAAGGTGTTTTATGCAATCTCCAACAAGTAATTATACTGACAGACTTGTGTTGGTGGAAGAAGGACTCTCCTCTTCTGGATGGACTTTTGAAGTCAGGCTTCCACAAAAATACCTTTCAAAGGTACTGGAATCTCTTTCTAGTCCTGGGAAATGAAGTCTAATCAACACTACTGAACGAGAACACTTTGTAGCTGAGTTAATGACTAAAGACCTGATAGCTTTTAGAGTCTTTATCCAGAACGTCCAATCTCACTGAAGATGTTGAAGGTGTAGGATGAAGCTGCCCCAAATCCCATCCAGATGTTAGTGGACAAGTTCTTGACATATATGCACCCCTCCACCTTCCTGCCCCATAGTGGGCTAGCTAAATAGTGTCCCCTGCCCCCAATTCATGTCCACTGAAATCTCAGAATGTGACCTTATTTGGAAAGAAGGTCTGTGCAGATATAATTAGTTAGATGAGGTTATACTGGATGAAAGTGGTGAAAGTTGCTCAGCCGTGTCCGACTCTTTGCGACCCCATGGACTATACAGTCTATGGAATTCTCCAGGCCAGAATACTGGAGTGGGTAGCCATTCCCTTCTCCAGGGGATCTTCCCAACCCAGGGATCAAACTCAGGTCTCCCACATTGCAGGTGGATTCTTTACCATCTGAGCCACCAGGGAAGCCCAAGAATAATGGAGTGGGTAGCCTATCCCTTCTCCAGCAGATCTTCCCACCAAGGAATGGAACCGAGGTCTCCTGCATTGCAGGCAGACTCTTTACCAGCTAAGCTACCCAAGAAGCCTGGTATACTGGTTGAGGGTGGACTCAAATGCCATGACTGGGGTCCTTATAAGGAGGGGACATGCAGAGATGCTGACACACACACAGCGGCTGAGAAGGGAGTGATGTGGCCCCAAGCTAAGGAATGCCTAAAGCTGGAAGGTCAGGAAGAACCAAGAATCTTCAAGCCCTCAGAGGTAGTCGGGCCCGGCTGACAACTTGGGTTTGGAGCTCTGGCCTCCAGAACTATGAGAGAATCCATCCCTGTTGTTTTAAGCCATCAAGTTGGTGGTAATTCTTCATGGCAGCCTCAGAAAACTAATGTAGCTTGCAAGACCAACTACTGACTGATCATCATCCTCATTCCTGCTTCTAACAGCCACTGCCATTTGGTACATGATATAAAACCCACTTTCTACCTCCAAACCAGACAGAATTTTTACAAGAGGCATGGTGGTAACTTCCTGTCGCCCGCCCCCCCCCCCCCCCCCCCCCCCCCCCAAAAAAAAACACGAGAGAGAGAAATAAAGAAATGGAAACCGCCTAAATATTCACCAGTAGGGAAACAGACTATGGATAAGCCCACAGCAGAATATTATATAGTAGTTTTTTTTTAATGAATGAGGCAGCTTTATTCATCTGGGTACGAAAAAGCCTCCAAGACATATTGTTGGCTGTAAAGAATGTGATACTCAATGCAATGCCCTTTGTTTTCTAACACAGCCATGCGGGGAAAAAAAAAATCATTTGCTTTCTGCAGCCAGGTATCTGTGTACGAAGGTAGATACAAAGTCTTGGATGAGAAAAATAAAATGATAAAACATAGTTCATTCAGGGAAGAGGGTTGGAATTGCGGGTAGTCAAAGAACACTTGAGCCTTATCTGTAAGGTTTTAGGAGGATGCATTCAAGTCCTCTTTAGATTTTCCTTTTAAGTTTTAAATAAGACAAGGGACCAGAAAAAACCTTATTGATAAGCCTTCAAAGCTTTCTGAGTTACACTCATGACTTAATTACTTAAGACCCCCTGGCAGGTCCCCCTGGGACCCCAAGAGCCCCAAAGATGCCTGCTGGACCTTCCCTGGGGTGAACCATCTCTCCTTAGAGCTGGCTCAGGGCTGGAAACTCCCAAGACAAAGGCTGTCCCCTCTGAACCCTAGGCCACATGCAAGCAAATGAGCAAAGGAGAAAAGCAGCTGCAGAGGGAGGGCAAGAGACACTCCATGAGAGAAAGCAGGAGCTTCACGGGATTAAAGTCTCCAAGTGGTTGGTGTCTTCAGGACAGTCATCCCAGGAAAATGAGGGCATACAGAGTCCTTGGAGTTTCAACAAGGCAAGTGGAGTAAACTGCAGTCATTGGAGCAGCAGCCTGAACCCTGATGTTAAGGGAGCAGAGTGCCAACAAATCATATATTAAAATGGTTTCACGTGACTCTGTCCTGTGTGAGTGTGTGTGTGTGTGTGTGTGTGTGTGTGTTTGTGTGTGGCAGTGGGGGCAGGGGGGTGGTGAGCAAGAATCAGGAAAAAAAAGAAAAGCGTATCTTTCAGAAATGTAGCTTTCCCATGGGCAAGCTGCAGTCAAAATGTTCACCAGCCTGGGCTTCCCCTGACATGCCCCCCCCCGCCCCGCCCCGCACTCTACCCTCTCCCATTATGATAACTAATCTCTACACATCACACTGGTGTTCTGTCTAATCCAATGACCTCAAAATACCATGGGGCCAGAAATCCCTTCTCTCCTTCACTGTGTGTGCCACTTTTCTGAGCTAACGGCCACCACTTCTATTTGTGATGACTAACACGATGCCAGGCTCTGTTCTGAGAAATTCCCACCTGTGACATCACCACAATCCTGGGCCAGTTTCCTGATGGGGAAACTGAGTCACCACAAAACACTTAAGTCATTTTCCCGAGGTTGCATGCCTGCTAAGTGTCAGAGGCAGGATCTGAACCCAGATCCAGAGGCTGTGTTCTAACCACTGCGCTGCTCGACACTGAGAGGCCCTCAGGTAACCGAGTGTGCCATCCACTCAGATCAATTTGAAACTCTGTCACTGGTGAAACAAGGATTAGGAAGTCTGAGTTGTTGCTGATGAAAAGGAGCCCAAGGTCCTTCCCATTATGACTGTCACTGATATCTTCCTGGTCCAAGTCCAAGATGGGCATGGAGCCTGGGGAGTCTTTTCAAAGGGAAACTTGTGCCACAAATACACATACACACACAAACCCAGCTCCACAGCACAACTAGGTGTGCACCTTTCAGCAACTTATTTATTATTATTGTTCCTCAGTGTCCTTATCCACAAGATGGGATAATAGTACACTTCTTATAAGATTGCTGGCTAATGAATTAATACATCTAATAGGTCAATACCTTTCCCTGCAAATATGTCTGCTTCCTGATCCCAGAACCTGTGAATATGTGACCTTACATGACAAAGGGCTTTGAAGATGCCATTGAGGTAAGGATCCTGAGATGGGGAGAGTGTCCTGCACTGTCCAGGTGGCCCAATGTAATCAGCCCTTAGAAGAGGGAGGCAGCAGGGTCTGAGTCAGAGAAAGAGATGTATGATGGAAGCAGAGGTCAAAGTGATGTGGGCTAAGTACCGTGGGCACCTCCAGAAGCTGGAAAGGGCAAAGAACAGATTCCTAGAGCTCCCAAAATAATGCAGCTCTGCTGACACCTTGATTTTGTCCTGCAGACCCATCTCAGACTTCTGACCTCCAGAACTGTAAGATACATTTGTGTTGTTTAAAGCCACTCTGGGCTTTCCAGGTGGCACTAATAGTAAAGAACGCAACTGCCAGTGCAGGAGACATAAGAAATCTGGGTTTAATCCCTGAGTGGGGAACATCCCTGGAGGAGGGCTTGGCAACCCGCTCCGGTATTCTTCTCTGGGAAATCCCGTGGACAGAGGAGCCTGGTTGGTTACAGTCCATGGGGTCACAAAGAGTCACACAGGATTGAAACAACTTGGCACACATGCACACAAAGCCAGTCTGTTAATGGTAATTTGCTATAGCAGCAAGAGGAGACTAATATAGACACTGAGAACTAGACACTGGAAGACCCGTGAAATGTCATCTGTTACTTCCAAGGCCTGGAAAAGCTGCCCCCGGCTTCCTCTCCAAGCTCATCTCTTTCCCGTGCCTTTCCCCAGCTGTCTGCATCCCAACAGCTTGGCCGCCTTTGAGTCCCTCAAGTTAAACAAGCTTATTTCCATTTGAAGATGCACACTGTTCCCTCTGCCTGCGATGCTCTTCCTCCACAGCCTTCTATAGCTGGTTCCTCTTGTCAGTTAGTTCTCAGAGCATCAGATCCTTAGACAAACGTCTTCTTGACCACTTGACATTGCCCACTCCCATCCCTGTCTCTTTATTCTATGACCCAGCATAAATTTCTCCATAGCATACATCATTGTCTGCAGTGGTCAAGTGTACTTGTTTCTTGTACTCTGAACTCTCCTCTCCTAGAATGCAAGGATCTGGAGAGCTGAGACTGCGTCTATCAGTTCATCACCATTCACCAGAACACAGAGTAGACACATGAATATTGTTTGAAATAAATAAGTATTTGTGCCCAAGCCTTGGCATAAAGTTTCAGGTCAATTTGGCTAAAAAGGAGTCTGATTATCTCTTGCTTTTTCCTAGGCTGAACCTGAGTGTCCAGTTGCCTAGAAACTCATCAAGTGTGTTCATTTTTTATTCCAACCTTTTTGAAAGATAACTTTTTTTTTTAATCTGCATGAGTAGAGCTGGGCTTTTTAGTTTTAAGAACTGTAGTGGAATGGTGGGCTGCAGCCCTAAATTCCAAGCCACCCCTGGAAAGAAATCTCTATGCTCAAAGCTAGGTAATTGTACAGAAAACCAGAGAGAAGTGAAAGAGAGTGAGAGACATGGTGGGGAGTGGGGGATGGGGAAGAAAAGAAAAAACTCATGCTTTCATAAAGAAGAGAAGGGAAGGGAAAGCAGAGGCAGGCAGGTTAGGGAAGCAGAAGGGAAGGGAAAGAGGCACAGTTAGCATTTCCCCAGGTGACTGCCCTCAGACAGATCAGCAGATCACTGATCATCCCCATCTATCTAGCCTTCAAGAGCTAGATGATCCCAGTAGCTCAGATTACAGCATGGGATTCAGTCCTTCATTTGACAACTAGTAAGTGTCCCAGGCATTGTTCTAGGTACTGGGGACCCAGCTGTGGACAAAACTGGCCAGAAGCCTGCCGTCAAGGATCTCTCCTTCTGGGGAGGAAGACAAACGATGAATCCTAAATCTCAAACACTGATAATATCCATGAAGAAGATACATGAGGGTGAGGATGTGGACAGAGGGTGATGAGCAAGGGGATGGAGAGCCAGTTTGGTCACTGTGGTCGGGGGTGGTATCTCTCTATCAGTTGAACCAAAGAGAAGGAGTCGGATGTGGGGAGATGGGGGCAAGCGTGTTTTGGAGGATAGAGAAGAGTCAAGAACACAGATATGGGAGTTGCAGAGTTAATTGTAGGACAGAGGGTTTTATCTGCAAGGATCTCACCCCTGGTACCCAACTTGAATATGGATGATAGAAGTACCCCCAGAATGTCCTGAAATCACTGAGTGTGGACCCTCTGTCTTCGGTTCTAGACAGAAAGGTCAAAGCAGTGCAGAATGCATTTGAACATATCCAGTGTGGGCAAGGGTATTGGGAATATGGCGCTCCAGGGGTTTATTCCCTGGGACACACCAGCACCGTCCCTTAAGGTTCTGGAACCTTGTCCGTGACCTTGTTCTCAGATGTGGCCCCTGAGCCTGGTCATGAATCAAGCTTTGGCCAAGCTGAGAGGAGAAAGCTGGTCACCCCCAGGCCAGAAACAGAAGCATACCTGGTTTCATGGACTCTGGGACCCTATCCAGGTTCAGCTGGTCAGTTCCCAACAAGGCTCTTTCTTTCCATATACATTTTAGAGTTTGCCAATCTCTAAGCTACATAGGAACTCTCAGGGCAATTGACCAGCCACTGTCAACTGGTCACTCAGCATGGACTCAGAGCGGCTGTTCCCATCACACCTGCCTGATGGATTTCAATGCAACCTTCTCTCAAGAGCACTTGGTCCCGAGATGGATATAGGATGAGACAAAAAAAAAAAAAAGAAACACAGGTTCTCCGGGACACGGTTCAACAACATCCACAAAGGAAAGGGATTTACGCAGCAAACCTTGAATAGTTTTTAAGGAGGCATTACGGAAAGCGGGTAAATGAAATATAATTTAAGTGCATTTCCCTTGTTCAAACAGCGTCATCTGGTGCATGGAAAACAGCAGATTACAAAATGCTCATTTTTTATATTAAAAAAATACTAAGGGAATTCCCTGACAGTTCAGTTGTTAGGATTTGGGGTTTTCACTGCTGGGAAGCCACTGCTGGGTTTGATCCTTGGTGGGGGAACTAAGATCCCAGAAATTATGTAGCAAGGCAAAAAAAGAAAAAAAGGCCTCAGAGAAAACATCTTTCCGACACTGATTCTGAAGCCTGACATCTCACCATTGCAAGTGGGACAATGCCCACAAAGGAGGTCTGGCTGATGAAGATCTCGGAGACGACCAGCTCCCTCGGGGCGTCCTCCACAGGGTACTCCACCTGCCAGGTGATCTGCTGGGCACCAGCCAGGCCACTGCTGTTGTCAACTCCGAAATCCACTTGCAAGATCTCGTAGAAGGAGCCATTTGTTCTGGAAAACAAACACACGGCAAAGTGCAGTTTAAAACTGCGATTCAGCAGAATGTCAAGCACGAGATGAATTGCCACATTCCTCTTTGTCAAAACGAAGGATCGCCAAGTTCAACAAGTCACACGGCAGTGTCGATAGAGCCTGATTCACAGGCTGCCGTAGATGACCCACACCTCAGAGTGGACGGACCATCCGTCTTCAAGGCTCTGTGGGAAGCAGACCGTCCTTCCCCAAGTGAGCAGCTCAGACTGCACCGCATCTCTGGGCACTGTGACAGCCCTGTCCTCCCCAGCCCCGCATCTGCCTACATCATGATCCAAGCGCCACACACAGGACGTGACCAAACCCTTTACCTAGGGCTGCCGTCACTCCAGTCCTGAGGCGTAGCCTGGATCTGGCTGCTTCTATTGCCACTTACCTGTGTGTCTGTGGACCCGTAGTTCAAACTGTGGGCTTTAGAATTTGGGAAGAACATCGGT
Organism: Oryx dammah; assembly: GCF_014754425.2. Lineage (NCBI taxonomy): Eukaryota > Metazoa > Chordata > Mammalia > Artiodactyla > Bovidae > Oryx > Oryx dammah. The sequence continues at coordinate 49,759,363 of NW_024070196.1, forward strand.
GACTACATGGGCTTGTGGGGGCATCATGAGACCAATCATGGGAAAGGACCCCACAACGTGCACGGTTCGTGACATCAGCTATGAGCCACACATTAAAGTACCATGGTGGATTCTTCATGGCCGCCTGAAATGGGATGGGATGGGATGTGATGTAAGAAATCCCCACCTGCCATCATTCATGGAGTAACAACATGGTACATCTAGCTGGAGAAGGGGGAAGAAAGCGGACAGGGCACACACAAGCGAAAAGGACAAGCGCCATTCTCAGCACCTTCCTACACAGCGAGAGCCTCTCCTCGCTGACATGAACTTGTGAACTATAGGCTGACTCTTGTACTGACAGGAGAAGTTACTGAACAGAGAGTTAAAAAGCCACCCAGCATGGGATTCCTGAGCGACTTTTCTTCCTTAAGTCTATGTCTATCATCCTGAATCTAGCTGTACCTGGATCCAAGGAATGTTAACAGCAAGTGTGACTGATTCATAGCTTCTAACACCTCAGTCACTCAGGTGTAAAGATTCTTGCCCAGCAGAATCACCTACCACGGACAGCTCCCTCCCACTGAAAACTTTAGGGGGAACAAACCACAGTATTGACAAAATGGCTATCGTAAATTTGTCCTTTAAATCTTCCATCTAGCTCCTTGTAAGAAAGACAAATATCATATGAAATTGTTATACATGGAATCTAAAAAAATGGTAAAAATGATCTTATTTACAAAAACAGATATAGAGTCACAGATACATAATAGAAAACAATCTTATGGTTACCATGGGAAAAAGGGAGAGGAGAGGAGGATTAAATTGAGTGATTGGGAATGACATAGACACACTATTATATATCAAATGGATAACTAATAAGAACCTACTGTATGGCACAAGGAACTTCATTCAATACTCTGTAATGACCTATGTGGAAAAACAATCTAAAAAACAGTGGATACATGTATAACAGATTCTCTTCGCTGTATACCTGAAACTATTAATAACACAACACTGTAAATCAACAATTTTGGTGTTCAGTCACTAATCTGACTCTTTGCAACCCTATGGACTGCAGCACTCCAGGGTTCCCTGTCCTTCACTATCTCCCAGAGTTGGCTCAAACTCATGTCCATTGAGTTGGTGATGCCATCACTCAACCATCTCATCCTCTGTTGCCCCCTTCTCCTCTTGAGCCCTCAGGGTCTTTTCATCAGGATCTTTTCCAATGAGTCAGCTATATCCCAATAAATCAACTATATCCCAATAATTTTTTTTAATTGTGGAAAATTTTTTAAATAGGGAGAAATGAAAGTTAAGTAATGTCTATAACCTGACTTACTTACAAAATTACACTTAGAATTAAACTGAAGCACCATTAAGAAAAAAAGTGGATATATGTTACACTGACCTGTCTGATATGGAATTCTCTCCCAAATAGCACTACATTAGAATTAGTCATGCCCAGCATTTTTTCTACTTAGCCAAGGTTTTAAGAAACTCTCTGATATCACTGTGTCCAATAGAATGGCCATTTAAATTGGAGTATAAATGTATTAGGGCTTTTCTGGAGGCTCATACAGTAAAGAACCTGCCTGCAATGAAGGCGACTCAGCCTGGTTCAACCCCTGAGTCAGGAAGATCCCCTGGAGAAGGGGATGGCTACCCACTCCAGTATTCTTGGCTGGAGAATCCTATGGTTAGAGGAGCCTGGCAGGCTACAGTCCATGGGGTTGCAAAGAGTCGAACACAACTGAGCAACTAACACACATACATAAATGTATTAAAGTTACACTGCAAGCTAGTCCCAGCTGGCTGGTTGTGGGCAAATCATCAAGTATCTATTTCCACAAGTATCTATATTACACAAGTTTCCATGGGGAAGGGAATATGTGTTGGATGAAGGACTGGTCTCAGGAGAGGATGGGAGTGGGCTCACATGGGAACCCCCTAACCTCCTAAAAAGAAGACCCCCTTTTTACTAGGGCACTGTCAGAGGGACTTCAGAATCTAAGGGACTTTGGCACTCAGTTCTTGGCTTCAGTCACCCCCCTTTCCCAGCCGCTATACTCCAGCCTAAAGTCACCTCTCTGATCACCGGGGTGCTCCACTTATCGGTCAAGTCTCCTCCTGCAAGAGATGCTTGGCCTTATCAGATCAGACCTTTGATTTCTCTTTGGGCACCTCCGTGCTTGTAACCAGATCTAAGGAGCTGCTTCTAATGCCTCCTGGGTCTCATCATTCAGTAAACCTCAGAAAAACTACTGCCAAGAAAATGAAAATCCAGCACTAGAAGAAAATGAACATAACTCTCTCTGTTACCAGCAGTTTAATCCTGCTAAATCCACATTCTGGCTTTGGGGTGCCAAAGTAGCCAGTCTTTGGGCAAAGGGGGCAGGGTCTGTATGGGAGGGCTGCCCCCTTAACTGTGCTGTCCCACTGCAGACCAGCTACAGGAACCTGCCCAAGTCCAGGTTAACACAAATGGATTAACAATCCAGTCAGTCATTTTATGCACAGATTTTTAAGTCATTTCCCTGAAACCAGAGGAAAAGGGTCTTTTACTTTCAGGCAGCTGGCATGACTGGTAATAAGTCCATTTCTATGGAAATGGGTTTATAACTATTAATTTTACCTGCTCCTGATCTATTCTTGATAAGCCTGTCCATTTAGAAAAGTGCTCCATGAGTCTCTCAATTTAATAATTACCCACTGCCTTTGGTGAATTGGGATCAGTGAGATATTCATTAGATACTTTTCTTTTCCCTGGGGTGGAGATGTGTGTGTGTGTGTGTGTGTGTGTGTGTGTGTGTGGGTGTTTGGAGGGGTCAGGCAGGAACACTGCTTGGCTGCTTCTCCCCTCTAGCTAGAACACACAGCCTCCTCCCAAAAGGACTTGCTTCCCAGAAGTTCTATTTCCCTTGGAAACTTGTCCTTTAATATAAGTTTAAGCCTGCTCCATGGGACCATGGGACCCCTGAGGTGAGGCTGAGACACCTTTTAAGTGCACAGTATGGCTGCAGCTCAGCCATGCCAGCAAGAAGGAAGGGGAGGAGAGTTGGGAGCAGGGGAGAGAGACGGGATCCAGAGCAGCAGCTGGTCCCCAGGAACCACATCCAGCCCTGTCTCAGCAGATCCCTTGTGATGACAACGATTGTTGTTTTGCAAAAGGAGGTGGCGGTGGGGGTGGGGTGGTGGTGATGGGGGACAGGGAGGGAAAGAGAGAGAAACAGAAAGAAAGAAGAAAAGAAGGAAAGAGTGTTTGAAAGCTTGAACTGTTCTCCAGCACGTTGGATCATTTACCTAAATTATTTTTCTCCCTACAAATTTCTAGACAATTCTGAGCTAGCGGGCTGAGATGCTTCTGCCACATGAGTTTTTTCTAGAAATGGAGCAAAAGGCTGTCTCTGGTCTCAGGGCTTCTGTTTTTTTCTTATGAGTCTATTTCTAGGCATTATTTTAAAAGATGACCAAAAAAGCAAGGCAAATACTGAACAATGACCACATTGAACAAATGCCCCAGAATCAGCCTGCTGGTTATTCAGTGTAAATGCAAGCCTGAACCCTGACTTCCTGTCTTGACTGTTCATGTCACCTGCGCAACAGTGCACCTGTCCTCTGCTGTTCTGACTATAGCAGTGGGCATGGTGCCTGGAAAATGGTAGGAGTTCCCAACATATGTGTTTAATTCTCTGAATACACTCCAAAGACCCAGTAGGATACCCTGTAAATTAGGGAGACATGGTTAATTTGCATTCTAAAGCTACCAGTCAGCTGGGTTCTGAGACACATGTTTCTGCCTGCCCAGTAAGTATATTTAAATACTCTGCTTTGAGAAGATGTATCTGTCTCCACTACCAGAATGTAATCTTTAAAAAAAATTTAAAAAGACTTTAATTTTTAGAGCAATTTTAGGTTCACAGCAAAATTGAGGAGAAGGTATAAAAGTTTTCCCCATCTACTTCCTCCCCCTATACACGCAGCCTCCTCCATTATCAACATCCCCCATCAGATGGTACATTTGTTACAATCAGTGAATCTACATGGACGCATCATTATCACCCAAAGTGCACAGCATACATCACAGTCCTCTCCTGGTTTTGTATATTCTACAGGTTTGAACAAATGTATAATGAGAAGTGTTCATCATTACAGTCTCATACTGTATTTTCACTGGTCTAAGCTCAACATTCAGAAAACGAAGATCATGGCATCTGGTCCCATCACTTCATGGGAAATAGATGGGGAAACAGTGGAAACAGTGTCAGACTTTATTTTGGGGGCTCCAAAATCACTGCAGATGGTGATTGCAGCCATGAAATTAAAAGATGCTTACTCCTTGGAAGGAAAGTTATGACCAACCTAGACGGCCTATTCAAAAGCAGAGACACTACTTTGCCAACAAAGGCCTGTCTAATCAAGGCTATGGTTTTTCCAGTGGTCATGTATAGATGTGAGAGTTGGACTGTGAAGAAAGCTGAGCACAGCTTTTGAACTGTGGTGTTGGAGAAGACTCTTGAGAGTCCTTTGGACTGGCAAGGAGATCCAACCAGTCCATTCTAAAGGAGATCAGCCCTGGGTGTTCTCTGGAAGGAATGATGCTAAAGCTGAAACTCCAGTACTTTGGCCACCTCATGTAAGAGTTGACTCATTGGAAAAGACTCTGATGCTGGGAGGGATTGGGGGCAGGAGGGAAAGGGGACAACAGAGGATGAGATGGCTGGATGGCATCACCAACTTGATGGACGTGAGTTTGAGTGAACTCTGGGAGTTGGTGATGGACAGGGAGGCCTGGTGTGCTGTGATTCATGGGGTCACAAAGAGTCGGACACAACTGAGCGACTGAACTGAACTGAACTGAACTGAGCTGAACTGAGGCATCCTTTGATCTCTGCCTATTCATCACTCCCTCCCCAAACCCTGGTCAACACTGATCTTTTCACTGTCTCCATAGTTGTGCCTTTTCCAGAATGTCACAGACTTGGAATCACATAGTATGTAGCCATTTCAGATTGGCTTCTTTCACTGAATAATATGCATGTTAGGTTCTTCCCTATTTTTTCATGACTTGATAGCTCATTTCAGCACTGATTAATATCATAATACCCCATTATGTGGATGGACCACAGTTTATTTATCAATCCACCCATTGAAGGACATCTTGGTTGCTTCTAATTTTTTAGAACAAAGCTACTATAAATATCCATGTACAGGTTTTTGTGTAGGCATAAGTTTTTAATACCTTTAGGTAAATACCAAGGAGCACAACTGCTAAATTTTCTAAACATAAGTTCTCAAAGGTCAAAACCTATCATAACACCATGGTCACTTTAATCCCTGGCATTTTCATTTATTAAGCACAGAATATGTGTCAGCCATGGAGAATTCACTGATAGACAAAATAGATGAGATTCCTCTCTTAACAGTCAGGTAAATAAACAAATAAGGTAAGCCCATGTCATGATAAATGCCATCCTAAAAATGAAATAGAAAAATGAAGTTTCTTTTTAAAAAGTGAAATACTTATTTTTCAATTTAAAAAAAATCACATTTATACCACATGACCCAGCAATTCTACTTCTAGGGGTATACCCCAAAGAAACAAAAACACTAATTCAAAAAGATGCCTGTACCACAATGCTCAAAGCAGCGTTATTTACAATTGCTGATACGAAAGCAACCTAAGTATCATCAATAGATGACTGGATAAAGGAGATATAAAATGGAATACTACTCAGCCATAAAAAAAGAATGAAAATGCTGCCATTTGCAGCAACATGCATGGACCTAGAGAGTGTCATACTAAGTGAGGTAACTCAGACAGAGAAAGACAAACATATGCCACCACTTACATCTGGAATCTAAAAAATACCACAGACTCGTGAATATAATAAAAAAAGAGACTCGTGGATCTAATAAAAAAAGAGACTCGTGGATCTAGAGAACAAACTAGTGGGTACCAGTGGGAAGAGGGCAGAGGGGAGGGGCAATATACGGTAGAAGAGGAAGAGGGAGAAACTACTATGTATAAAACCAGTTATACGAATCTACTGAAGACTATAGGGCATATCGCCAATATTTACAGTAACTATAAATGAAGTATAACCTTCAGACATTGGGAATCACTTTACTGTATACCTGTAACATATTGTGCATCAACAAAACTTCATTTAAAAATAAAATATAAAATGTTAGTTTTCATTTTAAAATAGAGTATAAATTAAAACAGAAGACAATGAAAAGAGTGTTCAGGGAATGCCTCTGTAAGGAGCTGACATTTGAGCTGAAACCTTAAGGATGCTTAACAGATCTTTAGCAAATGTTTGCTGAATAAATGAATAAATCTATTTTAAGCTTTAAAAAAAAATCATGGGAAACATTTATCCCAGAATCATCAGCATGAACACAAGGTGCTAACTGAAAAAGAGCCTCCTTCAAGCCTTTGTTCAAATATTCCGATTTTTCTGCAATAGATTATGGAAGAACCAGAAGAAATTTTCTGGCCAATCAAATACAACCCAAAGACTCTTCTGACCACCCCACTAAAAATGTCATCCTCCTTTCCTGCAATTTTGATCCCATTATCCTGCTCTAAGTTTCCCACAGCTTTCACTTTATAACCTGTGAGTTAATTCATTTGTTGCTTCTCTCTCTCACACACACACACACATGAATGCAAGCAACAGGAAAGCAGGGATTTCTGCCTGTTTTTCTCACTACTGGTAGAAGTAGCCTCTTCAAATACTGACTCAGGCCAATATTTGACGAATGGGCTCAAACAACAGGCAACTGCTACAGTCCACTGCTCAGGGTCCCTCATCACACCCTCTTTTCCCTCCAGACTTCCTTCCCACTCTGTGACTCCCCCTCCCCCAACATCAGTCCTCCCAGAGAGGAAGGGGGCAAATCCCTGCTCACCAAATCCATCAACAGGGCAGAGGGTCTTTAGTTCATCTCTCTGCCTGTCACTCAGCCCTTTTCATCGTGACCTCATGGTTGGCTCTCAGAATCTAGCATGAATAAATCATTTCTTTCTGCAATTTCACAAAATTCAGGCATTGCCCCCGCATTTCTGCTCTCTCCAAAGAACTTGCTGTGGGAAAAATGTTTCAGGTTGACAAATCAGGGTAGCTAGCAGGCAAATGTCTAAAACTATTTAAAAGCCCCTCATTTAGAGCAGGGACTTTTGGACTCAAAACCTTCTCTCCTCATTGGTTTAATTTCAAGACTTCTCCTTACATTGCTATCTAGAATCTTGAAAAAATCCTAAGACTGTGTCACCTGGGAATAGACCAAGAACAGGGGTTCTTTTATTACATTTCTAGCTGACTAGGAAAGTTAAATAGGAAACCCAGAGGTTACAGTGTGGTCCCTGGGTGCATGTGGCCAAGGCCACATTTATTGACCACCTCCACTATTGTGTTTTCATGAAATTTGACTTGATTGCTAATGTTTTTCAAGGCAGAATATTCACACCAAAGAACTGGTATCTCTGGTTTCTTGGAAGCATAGACAACATTGTTGCATATTCCCATGTGGCAATAATCAGCTAGAACAGCAAGATGCTCTTCACACAAAGTGGATCAAAGACCTAAGAGCTAAATTTATAAAAAGTCTTAGGAGAAAACATAGGCAATAATCTCTGTGACTTTGGCTGAGGCAGTGGTTTCTCAGATAAAACAACACAAACACACAAACACAGAATAAGAAACAACTGAAAACTTTAGAGCTTCAAATTCTATCAGTAAAATCAAGACCCTGAATAGAATGGAGGAAATATTTGCAAATCAGATATCTAATAAACAATCATTATCCAGAATTATCCAGAATATATAAAGAGCTTTTACAACTCAACAATTTAAAAAGCAATAACAGCAGCAACTAAAATGAGGCCAAGTATTTGAATAAACATTTTTCCAAAGAAGATATAAAATGGCCAACAAGCACATGAAAAGATGCTCAATATCATTATCCATTAAGGAACTACAGATCAAAACCACAGTGATATCCCACTTTAAACTATTAGGATGGCTGCAGTCTTTAAAAAAATAAAAGGCAGGCAAGTGAGGAGGGATAAATTGGGAGATTGGGATTGACATATACACACTACTATATATAAAATAGATTATTAATAAGGACTTACTGTATAACCCAGAAAACTCTACTCAACACTCTGTAATAGCCTATAAAAGAATCTAAAAGAGGGAAAATGTTTATGTATAACTAATTCACTTTGCTGTATACCTGAAACCAACACCACTGTAAATCAATTATAACCCAATAAAATTTTTTTAAAGACAAAACTATGTGGGCAAGAATGTGAAGAAATTGTAAACCACATGCATTGCTGGTGAAAATATAAAATGGTACAGCTGATTTGAAAAATATCTTTGCAGTTCCTCAAAAATTAAAACAGCATTACCACATGCCCTGGCAAGTTCACTCCTAAGTATCTATATAAATATATGCAAGAGAAATGAAAACGTGCTATCACATAAAAAGTTGTACACAAGGTGTCCCTGGTGGCTCAGTGGTAAAGAATCTGCCAGTGCAGGAGACACGGGTTAGATCCCTGACCCAGGAAAATCCCCTTTGCCTCTGAGCAACTAAAGCCCGTGTGCCAAAACTATTGAGCCTGTGAGCTGCAGCTACTGAAGCCGCACTCTGCACCAAGAGAAGGCACGGCAATGAGAAGCGTGTGTGCCGCAGCTAGAGACTAGCCCCCTCCTCGCTGCAGCTAGAGAAAGCCCTCACACAGCAACAAAGAGCCAGCACAGCCAAAAATAAATAAATAAAATTTTTTCTTTAATTTTGCACAAATGTTGATTGTAGCGCTATTTTTGATAATGATACCCAACATTTATCGTGGAAAAAGCTCCAAAGTCTTCAATTAGCTAAACATGAACTGTCTTTCAGTGAGCTGTCTTATTGTGGGTTTTCTACATTCCAGGAACTATGCTAGGAACTTGAACTTCAGTACATCATTCAAACCTCACAGCAATGGCATGAGGAGGATACTATCATTATCAATCTTGAGTCGTTTCTGCTCTGGTTGCTGAAGGGGCCACTGCACTCAGCAACCCTTGATAAGGTCAGCAAAGATCAGCTAGTCACCAAGAAAGAGAAGCATTTTCCGTCCTTATCAACCTGGACTGTCCCTTTGCTTTCTCCCTCCCCTCCTCTTGTGTCTTCCTTCTTTTCCTCTCTTTCTCATTTTTTTCCCTTTCTCTTTATCCTTCTTGCAGGTAAGTCAGTCTGAGCCACAATGCCCTTCAGAAACACAACAGTTGCAAAATTAATACCAAAGTTGACTTCACGTCTCTCCATGGGAGGTTTTCTTCTTATAGTTTAATGTCAGGGAATACTTCATTTGGCATCACGGAACAGAGCGTTCCCCTATTCCGTCTTCTCTCGGTGTCTTTGTCTCTCTCTTCTATGATAAGCAAATTTCAACACTAGGCCAGACTGTACCATTAGCTACGGATTATTTTTTCATTTGAATATGATTTCAGTATACATTAATGAGCCTCTAATAAAACGTTCTAAGCGCAGTGCTGGCTTCTGTTCACTGGCGGGGCCATGGTACAAACCAAATAATATAGTTTCCCCCACAGGTCTTATAAATTTTGTTCAACTCTTCCTATGAATTCAGATAAGTTTTGAGAAGAAAGGAGCATCTAACAAAACACATTAACCCAGACTAGGGGATTTAAGGAACTTGTTCTTTTTGAACTCAGATCTAGTGAAGGAATTGAGAGGAGTTTTTCAGACAGCAGGGAAAAAATATTTGCATTTTCTATACCTGCAGCCTCTCTTTTAAAGTATATATTTATCTAATCTTTCTGCTCTCACAGGTTGCAAACTAGTTCTTTAAAACTAGTGAGAATATACGTGAAGCATACCGGCAATTCTGTTCATACTCCCCCCTCAATCTACAGCTCTAAAATTCGAACTACTTAACTGTGTAGGTTAAACACAAAGATGCATGTGTGCTCACAGACACACAAATAAAATAATGGAGCTACATAAAAGGAAGAAGAAAAGGATTAACTGAATCATCAGGGTATGTAGCATTATTTTTTAATTGAAGTATAACTGATTCACAATATTGTGTTAGTTTCAGATTTATAGCAAAGCAATTAAGTTCAGCAATCCTATTTTTTCAGATTCTCTTCCATTATAGTTTATCCCAAAATACTGAATATAATTCCCTGTTCTGTACAGTAAATCATTGTTGCTTGTCTGGAAAATGATCTGAAATGTGTGTGTGTGAAAATGTCTGGATCACTTTGTTATATACCTGAAATTAATACAATATTGTAAATCAACTAAACTTCAATTAAAAAAAAAAAAAGAAAGCCACCATTGTCAACTCTCCCTTGCTTGGTTTATTCTCCTTCTGTTAAATCTCCAATTCATTTTTCTGCAGTAAATACTCCCAGAAACTCTTTATCTAATTCAAACCAGCTCATAATCAGTCCACCAACCCACTGCCCTGCTTTCCAAACACAGAAAAAAATGATAGTAAATTCCTCTTGTTTTTTCCATTTTTAAATATTTCAAAGTACCTCACAGAGTGGTGTAAGTGACCTTATTTTTGCTTACCAACAATTTCCCAGAGTGGAAAACAATAAATCTTGATAATGAGCAAATAGCACGGGCACCTCCACTCTCTCAGCTGCCAGATCCTGGACCATTTCTCACACTAACAACTCACCCTCACTTCCAGCTTACTTGATTTTATCAGCATCACTGTGACAAGCCCGGAGACAGCAAAGACAATTGCCACAGTTTATTCTTCCCCCTCTGCCTCTGTCCTTCTGACAACATCCCAAAAACCCTTGCAGGAAGAGACAGCCCAGAAATCATCTCCCATCGACTCCCCAAATACAGCTCCTCAGAGTCCTCTCTCTGTTTCTTCCTGTTACCAACTTTGAGCAACATTTTTGTCATGTACAATGACTCGTGGAATTCAGTGCTGTTTAATTTTTTCCCAATTTTTATTTTTTATAGGAGTAGAGTTGATTACAATGCTGAGTTACCTGCAGGTGTACAGCAAAGTGATTCAATTTCACAAATACATGTATCTATTCTGTTTCAAAACCTTTTCCCATTTAGGTTGTTGCAGAATATTGAGTAGAGTTCCCTGTGCTGTGCAGGAGGACCTTGTTGGTTACCATTTTAAATAAAGTAGTATGTACATGTCAAATCCAAACTCCTAATTTATCCCTCTCCCCTCATCTTCCCCTTTGGTAACTATGTTTGTTTTTAGATTCCACACATAAGCAATATCATATGGCATTTGTCTTTCTCTGTCTGACTGACGTCCCTTAGCATGATCACCTCTAAGTGCATCCATGTTGCTGCAAATCGCACAAAGTTATTTGTTTCCTCATTGGTCCTCCAGGGAGATAGTGTGGGCATCTGTGAGCCTGAACATGAATGACTCCTTGCCTCATTTTTACATCAACAGAGCACTTTTTGCCCTCTGTTCTGCCTCTAGAACATTTGCTCTCTGACCCACAGGAAGAGGAGGGCTCTGGTCATTCTCTCCCTGACAATGAAGCACGCACTCAAGGAAGTGAGTTTGGAAGCAGTCCCACAGTCCCGTCTGATCGTGGGCATCATCAGGAGCCATCCTCCAGTGAGTACAGAGGGGAAAGAGTAAGCTATGTTCAAGACTCAGGAACAGGGCAGCCTTGGCTGAGGGCAATAGCCTCCGGAATCTACCAGGAGTCTGATTCCAGGGGCCACAAACATCACATTCCCTCATTCATTCATGCTGGTACGTTTATGAAGAAGACCACGTCCCTGACTCTGCACCAGGCTCAGTGGTATATACAAGCAGAGTCCCACACAAAACTCTAATTATCTTTCAAAGAGTCTGCTTCTCAGTGAAAGCCTTTCTCCTGTCATGAGGCACCGGATTTCTCTGCACCTAAACTGGAAAGGGCCTCATTAAAAGCAGAATCTTCTGCTGCCTAATGGGCAGGTTGGCTCCTCCAAGGAAAGCAGCTGCTAATGAGGCCAGGGTCCCTGGGTTGCACCCGGTGCTTGCTGGTGAGCTGGGCTCCTCCAGGTGGCCGTGGAGGGCACCCATAAGTCCAGCACACTGCAGGCCACCCTGGTCACCAGGGGCCAGCTGACAGCTGCAATTAGTGCTGATTTATCCCCAGTCCTGGTGTATTCCCTGCTGAGAAATGGAAGCAGCATCCTGCCCAAAGGATGACACTGGGCTCTACATGAAGGCGACTGTGACAGTCAGATGATTGGAAATGTGTTCATGGCCAACCCCGCAAAGATCAGGCCAGAGACAAGCTGCCTGCAGAACGCTAGATCAGAAGAAAGCTTACATTCCAGCCACAGCATCACTTAGAGACCACAGACATTGACTGTAAATACCAGGGGGACTCATGTCTCTCAAAGGGGTGGTGTCAGAAGGCGCAAGAATCATGAGGCTTACCGACAGAGAGAACAGACTGGCGGCTGCCGACTGGCGGCTGCCAACAGGTGGGGAGGAGAGGAGGTTGGGGAGGGATGGATTGGGGGGTTGGGACTAGCAGATGCAAACTGTTAAACAACAAGATCCTACTGTGTAGCACAGGGAACTATTTTCAATATCTTGTGACAACACAGAGGACAAAAGCGTGGACCCCGAGGGGGGAAGATGGGGAGGGGGATGAACTGGGAGATTGGGATTGACATATACGCACCACTATGTATAAAATAGATAACTAATGAGAGCCTACTGTATAGCATGTGGGGGGAAGGGAAGGTACAATCTGTAGGACATGTATTAAGTTAACCTTAAAAAGGTGTTACAATACACATTAGGTGCAGACAAATACAGTTTGATTCCATTTATATGAAATACTTAGAAGAGCCAAACTCATGCAGTCAGAAAGTACACTGGTAGATGTCAGGGGCCAGGGGCTAGCGGGTAGGGAGGGGGAATGAGGAGATGGTGTTTAAAGACGACAGAGTTTCAGATTAGGACGGTGAAAAATTTGGGAGATGGATGATGGTAAGAGTTGTACACCAGTGTGAATGTAGTTAGTACCACTGAAGCATACAGCTAAATATGGTCAAAATAGTATGTCTTATATCATGTGGCTTTTACCACAAAAAAAAATAGTTAAAAAATATCCTGTAATAAACCATAATGAAAAGAATATATATATACGTATTACTGAATCATTTTGTTATAAGCAGAAATTAATACATTGTAAGTCAACTATACTTCAATGAAATAAGTTTTTAAAAAAGAATCCAACTTACAGCCTGGACTTGTCTCCCAAATTCCAGACTCTTATTGAACCCCCTTTCAGCAGCTTCAGTTAGGGAACTAAAAAGCATCTCAAACTTGACGCTGAACTTCTGCCCCCCCCAAGACCAAACGATATGCTCTTCCCCATCAAAGACAAGGCCATCCCTCCTTCCAGTTACTCAGGTCAAAACCTTGGTCATCCCGAGCACTCCCCCCTCCTTAGCAGCCCAATCTGGGCTGTTCACAGAGCCTGTCACGTCTCTCTGGGAAGTGTATTTTTAAAATAACTTCGCTTTATCATGCCTACTATACCCACTGTTGCCTGTTTATGGTCGTCACCTCCTAAATGATTTGCTTCCTCCCTCACCCCCAGCCCTCCACTCTGTTCTCTCTACATAGCGGCCAGCATACTCCAGTTAAACCAGGAGTCAGATACGTTCACCATCCTATTAAAAATCCGTAAGGAATTCTCATCTCAGTTGCATAAAAGCCCATTTCCTTGCAAGCATAAGCTTTACACAACCCGTCTCCCCAGCCCTAGTGCACATTTGCCTCCTGAATATCTCTGCCCTTCCCTCAGTCACTCTGGCTGAGCCACACTGCTCCCTCACTGTTCCTCCAGCACTAGGCACGCTGCTGCCTTGAGCTCTTCCCTCTGCCTGTCCCTTCTACTGGACCCTCTTCCCTGTGACATCTGTAGAGCTTACCCCTCACCTTCAGATCTTGCCTCAAAAGCTGCCTTTTAGGGGACCCTGCTGAAAGATCCATGTCCTACATGGGCCAGCCCTCTCCCCCTCCCCTGCTGTTTCTCACCATCAAACATACTCTATTTACATACTTTTGCTGTGGACTGTCTCTATCTCTTAGATTGTAAACTCAGTGGGTGCAGGGATTTTTCTCCATGTTTCCTGCAATACCTAAGAAAGTACCTGGCCCAGAGGTACTCCATAAATATGTCACGAATGAATGAATGAACTGTGACCCTCAGAGTCCATGCTTCAACTGCACACTTCTTTGGTTTCCTCAGAATGTCATATCTGGATCTTTGGGAACTTCCCTGGTGGTTCGTGGCTAAGAATCTGCCTTCCAATGCAGACAATGCAGGTCGAGGAACTAAGATTCCATATGCCTTGGGCAACTAAGCCCATGCGCCACAACAAAGAACCAAATAAATAAACCAATATTTTTAAAAATGTGGATGCTTGTGTGGGAGGCCCTCCGGTCCATCCCTGGCTGGGTGCATCCATGTATCACTCATTCTTACTTTCTTCCAATGTACACATTCATCTTGGGCATCTTCATAACAGCATTAAGACTGGATTTTCTGAGTTTCTGCTTCCCTGACTAGGGTCTTCCGTCAGTTTATAAGTCACAAAATAGGAAATTCCCACAGCGTTGCTCTCTGTCACCAAGTGTCTGCTTCTTTTGGTCACTCCCTACATGGGCTCAGAGGTTAAAGCGTCTGCCTGCAATGTGGGAGACCCGGGTTCAATCCCTGGGTCGGGAAGATCCCCTGGAGAAGGAAATGGCACCCCACTTCAGTACTCTTGCCTGGAAAATCCCATGGATGGAGGAGCCTGGTGGGCTGCAGTCCATGGGGTCGCAAAGAGTCAGACACGACTGAGCGACAAACTACTAAACTACTACTACATTCATCAGGCAGCTGGGTACTTTCTGCAGAGTTCATAGGTGTCAACTGTGAGACTATTAGTATGATACCAACTCCTCAGCCATGACTGGACGTGGAATCACCAGTGTTACTTTTTTTTTTCACTGTGGCAAGAACATTTAACCTGAATCTAGCTTCATCACAAATTTTATCTGTACAACACAGTATTGATAACCATGGGTGATGCTGTATAGCAGAACTCTAGAACTTACCTTGCATCTGATGCGAATGTTTTGAAGGCAGGTACTGTTACAATGGACTTAATAATATGTAAGGATCATAAGGACCACGTTTCCAAAGAGCATCAAAAATAATACTGATTACCAGTTTCATCTAAGAAGGTAAAATATCTACCTTTGGTTCTAGCATTCTCAAAGCAAATGGCAGCTCCAAATCACCTGAAATCATTTCAAAATCACAAGAGTAAACCAAAAAATTAAAGACAGGGACTTTCCTGGTGGTCCAGTGGTTAAGACACTGAACTCCCAATGCAGGGGGTCTGGGATCAATCTCTGGTCAGGAAACTATATCCCACATGCCATAACTAAGAGCCTGCATCCCATAACTAAGACCAAAAGCAGCCAAATTAAATAAATAAAGACAAGCCAACCAGATAGACAAACAGACACTCTGGGGTGTTCAAAAACAAACCCAAACAGAATCTCTACTCTCATTAACCTTGAAACTGAGTAGAGTTAAGAGAATTCTACAAATAGATTGACATTCTGAATGCCATTTGGGTCAAAAATCAGATTAGAATTCCTGTAACCTTCAATTTACCTGGCAGCTTTTCAATAAATGTCAGCTGGGCAGAAATCCAATGGAAGTGATCTGCAGGCCCCTGTAATTCCCACGGTGTGTAAATCTCTGTAAGTGAGGAGCTCTCCTTCAGGAAACAAGAATTCTCCTGTCGCCAATTAATTAAAACCCAATGATCCCATCACATCTCCTACTTGGCCCATTGTATTAATTACAACAGCCTCAAAAAATCTTTCTTATGGGCCAATTACTCTATAGTAATTAGCTCTTAAGTCAACCACAATTAGAAAGGCTCATGTGCATGTAATTTCTTCCACTTCTCCTTTAATGAATATATGTATTCAAGCACTCCTGAAATTCTTTACATAGAATTGATCCTGTCCTGTTGTATTTTAAGAAGGACTAATTTGGTCCAGAAAAGCCAGTATGAACCAGAATCCTGCATGAAGTAAAAGAAAAAAAATGGTTTTAAATGGAAACTTTTTATTTTTTGGTCTCCCAAGGATGCTCGTGTAACCTGTTATGCATGCATGCTCAGTCGTGTCAGACTCTTTGTGACCCCATGGAATGCAGCCCTCCAGGCTCCTCTGTCCATGGGATTTTCCAGGCAAGAATACTGGAGTGAGTTGCCATTTCCTCCTCCAGAGGATCTTCCTGACCCAGGAATGGAACCCAAGTCTTTTGTGTCTCCTGCATTGGCAGGCAGATTCTTTACCACTGCACCACCTGGGAAGCCTCATAACCCGTTACAGAATACAAAACTAAGATGGTCTGGGACAAGGAAAGACCTCCATGTACAGGTTCCAGGGATGAGGACTTTGAGTTCATGTGGATTCACGTACCAGTACCTTGATCTTGCTTGCCCAGTGCTCACACTACATCAGTCTCATATCCCACCTCTGCATGTTCTCAAGGATCGAAAACTATTCCAGATAATGATGAGATCCGATGAGGGTCAGCACAGGTCAGACCCTCAGAGGAAGACAACCACTAACTGGCCCAAGACCGTGGGATGAAAGGTGACATCTGTTCCGGTGGCTGAGCCAGGCTGCACTAATGAGCTGCTCTGCGGCCGCACGATGGCCATTTGGCCAGCTGACCTCTGGCATCCTGTGTGTGTCCCTGTGAGCCGTCCACCACTGGAGGAGGGCACATCCGTGCTGGGAGGCAGAGCACCACTGGGTGAAAGGGTAGCTTTGGGAATCAGGCCCAACAACCAAGCAAAGAGAAACTCCTTTTACTTTGCCTCGGAAGCTTCAAGGTCAGTGTCTGCAAAGTCAGTTTCTTTGAAAACTCCATGCAGTCCTAAAGCCACGGTTTGCTCTCTCTGGTGTACACTGACTGATTTTACTCTCCTGAAAAATGCTAGGAGTCTGGGGACCATGCTTTCTGAACACAGAATGAGAGCATGTTATTGGAGGTTTGTGAGTCTCTAATGGGAAGCAAACATCTGAAGTCAGGACTGTCCCAGAATGTCAAGATCAACATGCCTAGGAAGAAATAAAAAGAGGTCTATCTCAGTTTCTAATTCCACCAGAGTTTTGCAAACTTACGCTCTTTGGCTGCATCTCAACTTCTGGACTGTAACTCATTCATTCAAGCATTTGATAAAATGTGTTTGAGCATCTCCTGGGAGCCAAGCTCTATTCCCAGCACTGGGATCAATGGGAGGAAAACAGCTGAGGCTCCTGCTCTCCTGGAGTTTTTATTTTGGTAGAAGGAACTAATTGCAAAGCAAATATAAAATTAAATAACACCAGTATTAAATAGTGAATGTGATAGTCATTAGTAAGCTGCTCTAAACACTTTTGGGGTTCCCCATTTTCTGCACACAGGAGAGAGGATTATACTTCTGGCCCACTTGAGGTTGGATGGAGCCTGTGTGTCTACCTTCTGGGCAAGTATTTAATCAACAGTACAAGGTTCTATTTCAAGATGAGGTGCTATATTGGCTGCCTTTGAGATTATGATGGTCAGAGTCCCCAGAGTTCATAGGATGAGTGAGAAATAAATCTTTGTTGGTTTTTACATATAACTTTCTTTTATTTTTTAGCCATGCTGTGTGGCATGTGGGATCTTCGTTCCCTGACCAAGGAGGGAACCTGTGCCCCCTGAAATGGAAGAACAGAGTCTTACCCACAGGACTGCCAGGGAAGCCCCAAACCTTTATTGTTTTAAACCACTGAGATTTGGGGGTGACTTGTAGCACTGCATCATCCAGCCCATCCTGGCTGATGCAGAGATGAAAAGAGCATGCAATCAAGTGAGGAGAGGGATCATTTGGATTGAGTCATGAGATATTTGAGACTTGAGATTTTGGACACAGATCAGTGTTGCAGACAAGGGGGACACAGGGGCAAAGGCTCTGAGTTGTTAATAAGTTTGCCTTGTACAAGCACACATGTCCTACACACACAAAGGTACTCAGCTGCACACACGCACAAACACCGACACAAATTCACAGAGGGAGTGATGAGCAGGAAGCAGAGGGTAAACAGGCAGGCGTCACAGTGATAAAGAATCTGCCTGTCAATGCAGGAGATGAAACTGCTTTCAATCCCTGGGTGGGGAAGATCCTCTGGAGTAGGAAATGGCCACCCACTCCAGTATTCCTGCCTGGAAAACCCCATGGACAGAGGAACTTGATGGGCTACAGTCCATGGGGTCGCAAAGAGTCAGATACAGTTGAGCACGCACACCGCCACTGCCCTGTGGTCCATCTGCAGACACTGTCATGGACCAGCCTTCAGCCCTGAGAGCGAGTCAGCAGTGATACAGGCCCTTTTCATAGAACCTCACACATCCCATCAAGGGATGGGCCTTTCCAGAAACCATTTGCAAATGTGGACCCCACCCCTGGCTACAGAGACCTAACCCCATCCAGTTCTCTATCAGCACAAAGTAAAAGAAAAAATTCTGACCACCGAGACAACCAGAGAAGTAAGGGATGCTCCGGTTCCACAGAGGGGTTACTTTTCTCTCTGAGTCAAAGTCCTGAGCCTGGGTGCTTCATGGCAGTGCCCTGCTGGGTACCTGGTACAGGCCAAGCACTGTGCCAGGACCTTAATCATGTAAGTCTCACAATATGGATTTCCCTCGTGACTCAGTGGTTCGCCTTCAATTCACCTTCGATGCCAGGGACACGGGTTCAACTCCTTGTCCGAGAAGATCCCACATGCTGCAGGGCAACTAAGCCTGGGCACCTCAAGTCCTGAGCCTGTGCTCTACAGCCTGAGAGCCACAGCTACTGAGCGCATGTGCCCTAGAGCCTGTGCTCCACAACAAGAGAAGCCACCACAATGAGAAGGCCGTGCACCACAATTAGAGAGTAGCCCCCACTCTCCGAAACTAGAGAAAGCCCGTGTGCAGCAGTGAAGACCCAGCACAGCCAAAAATACATGATAAATAAATAAATAATTTTTAGGAAGTCTGACCGTGACCCTCTGAGAGAGGCTCTATTGTTGCCAAGTCACATGTGATGGGACAGTCTCAGACAAGTGAGTGACTTTCCTACAGTGTCACAGTTAGGAAGTCGTAGAACCCAGGATCCAAACCAATACCTGGCTCCAAGGTCATGACTAGAATATGCTTGTAAGGGAAAGAGCTGAGGCCTGATCCATGATACGGTACACAACCTAAAGAAAGTCTGTGCTCACAAACAGAGGGTGGTCTTTGCAAAGCACAGAAAGAAATGGGGCAGAGGAAATTGGAAACTTGATCTCTGTAGAGAGGAGATTCTGAGCTCCAAGAATTAAGCTCTCAGCCTCTAAAAGCTCTTACCTGAGAATGGAGGTAAAAGAGGATGCAGAAGAGGTGATGGAGGCAGGGAGCAGGGGAGAGAATAACATTTTAGGGGGTCCTAGCCAGTCAGGAGAAGGCAATGGCACCCCACTCCAGTACTCTTGCCTGGAGTAGCCCATGGACGGAGGAGCCTGATGGGCTGCAGTCCATGGGGTCACCAAGAGTCGGACACGACTGAGCGACTTCACTTTCGCTTTTCACTTTCATGCATTGGAGAAGGAAATGGCAACCCACTCCAGTGTTCTTGCCTGGAGAATTCCAGGGATGGGGGGAGCCTGGTGGGCTGCCCTCTATGGGGTAGCACAGAGTCGGACAAGACTGAAGCGACTTAGCAGCAGCAGCAGAGCCAGTCAAGGAGCCAGACTCATGCCCTGGACCACCCAAGGACCAGAACCAATGCGTTTGGCTCTCTGACTTTGATATCTGATTAGGCTAATTTAAGCCCCGTCTGTGTGCAACTAACAAAGCTGATATACATCTGACAGCATTCCAGTCTATCATGAGAAGGAGATGCAGTATTTCACGACACACAAGTGGCATTATTCTACTGCCCTCATGATTTCACCTGTGCTGACTTTCCACTGGCATTCCGCCATGTTTCATCTGATATGTGGGGAGAGCCAAAGACAGCAATAAGTCAGTATCAAGTGTAGCAAACCTCCTTTCTTAAAGTCTAATACTGCCTTCCATGGGCAGCCTCATATTCTCAGAAAAGGGACCTGAATGCAGGCAGAAAAACCTCGTTGCATGTGTGCATGCTAAGTTGCTTCAGACGTGTCTGATTCTTTGTGACCCTATAGACTGTAGGCTGCCAGGCTCCTCTGTCCAAGTGGTTCTCCAGGCAAGAATACTGGAGTGGGTTGCCATGCCCTCCTCATGAAACCTCCTTAAAATGCCTAAATTACTAACACAATGACGCATCTCCCAGCCCCGTGTATAAGCTCGTCTTGAAATCCAGGGAGACCATTTTCCAGTTCTTTTTTTCTGTTTCAGAATCTGTAGCAAGTGGCTAGCATCTCATCACAGTTCAACAAGTGAAGAACCCATAGAGTTGAAGGTAAGGCAATTTCAGGAGGCCAGGGACTGTGTTGTTTCAACTCAAATGGCTCAAAATAAATTCAAGATCTCTCACAGCCTCTCAACCACCTGTACTTCAAAGGCTTAGGCACGTCTCTCAAGCAACCACAGCCAAGTGTTAAATTTTTTTAAAAAGGACTTCGTATTAAAAGTGAAGACATATTCAAGAACCCGACATGAAAGGGAAGTCCGACATCCTTCCAGCCCCGATATTATTCAAAACGCAGGAACCTCAGTGCACGTCCAATCCGCCCAGTGTCCTCGGCAAGACGTCAGCAAGCCCAGGCACTCTGCCCATTGTCCACACAATGACGTCTCCAGGCTGTCGCCTGGTGCACCTGGAGTGGTCCCAGCAGGAAGAAGGGTTCCACTCATCATGGTTTAATGGAATAGTATAGGATGAAGGGATTATCTGCAGAGGAACAAGCAAGGACATGAGCAATAACAAGGGATGCTGAAAAAGACAGAGGTGAGCGAGAGCAAAAAGTTGCCACCTCCCGAGTTTGAAAGGATATGGGGGAAGGAAGAGAATACTGTTACTGGAGCCCCATGAGAGCTGGAGTCATGGATGGAGGGCCACCTAGCAGGAGCTGTAGCCTTGGGAGTGGAGGGGACCATGAAAGAAGGACTTTTTCTTCCTGCCCTCTGGTCTCCTACTAATGCCTCCCACTGGCTGAGTCTGGCCAGGAGCCAGCAGCAAGGGAGCACAGGTGACACGATCTGTTGGCATGAACTCCCAAATCACACAGCAGAGAGAGTGGAAGATGGACTGCTCGAGGGCCAAGATACAATAAGTGGAGAGCTTGTCATTCGAGGTTCTGTCTGGTAGAACACCACGATCCTCCAGATGTGTCCCCCTCCAGATGCCTCTTATGGTGCCAGCTCTGCAGAGGCGGCATTCATCTCCAGCACTCCCATTTCTGTTTCCAATTATGACCACGAGAGAGATTCCAGGGGATGCTGGAGGGCAGTAGGGAGGCATATAGAAATATTGATCCGCTGCAAGTTTTAGACATTCCAAACATCTTCCCAGAAGTCTTTCATAACTTAGTTTGAGCCAACGGACCTAAGACAAAATGCCTCATTCTAGAATGCTTCAAGCAGTCTGGTCAAGGTCCTCGCAAAAGAGTAAACTGCTCTGCATGTAATTATTGTCATGAGAGCAGATTTCCATCTACAGAGATGGGACTTCTCTGTCCCTGATACAGGTCTCCTCCCTTTTACTGTCTCTCAGAGCTCACTGTACTCTCATTCACAGAGCCTCCTGCCATCTGAAATCAGGTTTTTATGTAACTTTACAGGTTTATGCTTGTTTCCCTCACTTGAATGTAAGCTTCAGAAGGGGGAACTGTGTTTTTTTAATTCACATCATGTCTCCAGGGCACACGGTGTCAGCACCTCTCAGGAGCTAAGTGAAACCTTTGCATGACTGAGCGAAGGACAAATGGGGACCAGAGAAACCTGTGCCCCCTAATTTTCTCCAACTGCTGCCCCATCCATCGAGGCCGACTGAGCAAGGGAAGCAGGGATGCTGACAGCAGGATCATGTGAGCCCTTCTGTCCCTCTAGGAGAGTTCCCACTGCCTCCAGGATCCCGAGGACCCCAACACCTGCTCAGAGCATCACTTGCAAGCCTGACCTGCATCCATAAAGTTCTGGCTGCAGGTCCTCTCAAGGTCAAGAAACTGCAAGGGATGATGGGAGATGGATTTGGAAAGGCCATGAGGGATGTGAGGACACATGATACCCAGTAACAGGAAGTAGGCAAAACAGCAGCCCACATTCACACCGATGCTGCCAGAGCCTCAGATTTGAACTGAACATAAAACAGTTTTCACAGATGACCATTTGCTCCTCAGTAATGTGAGGTGAGGAGGGAGAGGGAGTAGGTGCTCTCATAAACCCTCGGAAACTCGGGTCCTCATGATCGCGAACCACTTCTACTTGAAAGGGTTATTGGGCCTCCTTGATGAAATGTCACCCTTTCCAGGAATTTTCCTGAAAATCCAATCGATTGACTTGGTTTAACTGTCAATCTGATACCCAGCTTTGCAGACTCCTTTTTACCCCAACCCTGTTTCCCTGAGAAAGAGATTGACTTTTCCATTCCTGCTCATTAAAAGTGATCTGTTTTATATTCAGAGACCTAGAGAATGAACTTATGGTTACCAGTGGGGAAGAGCAGAGGGTCAGGATAGTTAGGGAGTTTGGGATCGACATGTGCATACTGCTATATTTAAAATAGATAACCAACAAGGACCTACTTTAGAGCACAGGGGTCTCTGCTTGATGTTCTGTAACAATCTAAATGAGAAAAGAATTTGAAAAAGATACATGTGTATTAAAAAAAAATGATCTGTTTTAGCTATTGTGCTATGTCTTCCAAGGAGGCCTCAGATAGAAACAGAAAAGAAATTTCTCAGTCTTTGAGGCACTGAGAAAACAGGTTTCACTTTCTGCCCATGTCAGGCCCTGCAGTTGAGTCAAACAAGCAAAGGTCTATTGATCCACTGAGTCTATTGGTCACACAGCACCTGGACAGTGGGTAAGTTCAGTGGGGTCCACATGGGTTGTGGCCACTCACAACAGAATACCCTGTTCTCCTAGGGGTTCACAGGTGTACAGGCAGCCACGATGCAGAAGGTAAAAGTTTAGGTACACAGCTCACAATTCTTGACGAGGTACCATCTGAGACCTGTGTATGAACGGCTCACAGCGAGCATTGCCTAAATGTGCAGAGAATATGATGACAAACAGGAAAAACCAAACTACCCTCAGTAAGTCAAGGATTTGAGGGGAACTTGACCAATGCAGTCCTTAGAAGCTCAGGAATTGTGTTCACTCAGACAAGCCTACCTAGGTCCATGCTTACCTTGGAAGGCCTTGTATTTAGTTATTTATTGCCACATAACAAATTAACCCCAATTTTAGTAGATTAAAACAATAAACACTTATTATTTCACAGTTCCTGTAGGTCAGATATTAGGGAGCAGCTGAGCTGAGTGATTCTTTTTTTAAAAGCGTTTTAATTTTATACTGGAGTATAGTTGATCGCCAGGGTCATGTTAGTTTCAGGTGTACAGCAAAGTGCTTCAATTATACACATACGTGTATCTATTCTCTTTCAAATCCTTGTCCCATTTAGGCTGTTCCATACTACAGAGCAGAGTTCCAGGGCCACTCATGAGATTGCAGTGAGGATGCTGGGCAGGGCCATGTCATCTGAAGGCTTGACTGGGCCTGGAGGACCCACTTCCAAGACGGCACCCTCACACGGCTGTTGCTTCAGTTCATCACCACACAGACCTCTCCAAAGAGCTGCCTGGGTGTCTTCATCACATGGCGACTAGCTTTCCCCAGGATGCAAGATCCAAGAAAGAACAAGGAGGAAGGCCTTCTACCACCTGGTCTCGGAAGTCACACACCATCACTCCCACCATATTGTACTCTTTAGCAGAGAGTCGGTAAGTCCTGCCCACACTCAAGGGGAGAGAGATTAAGCTCCACCTCTTAAAGGAAGGAATGTCATGAGAATGTGTGTACCAGACTTCCCTGATGGCACAGTGGTTAAGAGTCCACCTGCCAATGCAGGCGACATGGGTCTGATCCCTAGTCTGGGAAGATCCCACATACCTGGGAGCAACTAAGTCTGTGTGCCACAACTGCTGAAGTCCACAAGCCCTGCAGCCTGTACTCCACAACAAGGGAAGCCACCACAATGAGAAACCCAAGCACTGCAACAGAGACTCAGTGAAGCCAAAAATAAAATAAATAAATGTGTTTAAAAGAATGTATATACCAATTTTAAAACTACCACAAGCCTACTGAGCAAACATCAATAAGAGCTGAACTTGGAACTTAAGAGGCAAGACAGACTCAGGTTTGAATTTTCCTTTCATCATGGGTTACCTTTGGTTTAACTCCATCATACCACAGGCTCCTCATCTGTAAATGAGGATAATAACACCTGTATTGTCTAGTTATTGTGAGAATTTAACTAGGTGTAAAGTGTTCAAGACTGTGGCTGGCATACAGCAATAATTTGACTCATTTTATTAATATTTTAACTACTATTAACAGTAAAGGAAAACAATTTAGCATTTTTTTGCATGTTAATCTCTGGTGCAATACTACCCCATCAGTGTCACTAATATATCATATTATTGTTGTTGTTCAGTCCCTATGTCATGTCTGACTCCTTGCAACCCCATGAACTACAGCACGTCAGGCTTATCTGTCCATCACAATCTCCCTGAGTTTGCTCAGACTCATGTCTATCGAGTCAGTGATGCCATCCAACCATCTCACCCTCTGTTGCCCCTTTCTCCTCTTGATCCCAATCTTTCCCAGCATTAGGGTCTTTCCCAATGAGTTGGCTCTTTGCATCAGGTGGCCAAAGTACTGGAGCTTCAGCTTCAGCATCAAAACTTCCAATGCATATTCAGGGTTAATTTCCTTTAAGATGGACTGGCTGGATCTCCTTGCAGTCCAAGGGACTCTCAAGAGTCTTCTCCAACACCACAGTTCAAAAGCATCAATTCTTTGGCACTCAGCTTTCTTTATGGTCCAACTCTCACATCCATACATGACTACTGGAAAAACCATAGCTTTGACTATACAGACCTTTGTCGGCAAAGCGATGACTCTGCTTTTTAATACACTAAGTTTGTCATAGCTACTCTTCCAAGGAGCAAATGTCTTTTAATTTCATGGCTACAGTCACTGTCTGCATTGATTTGATCACAGATGGGTTTATATAGTTAAGTAATAGATAATTATTTGTTTAAATGTATAACTCCTTGCCGGGAGCCAGCGTAAGGAACTCCACCCATGGCAAAGGTCATGAGGAAGGAGGCTTTGGCATATGCAAAGGCGAGATCGAACCTCAGGAGACCCCCTGTTCCCGAGCATCTACCCCCAAAACCAGTCTGCCTACTTTACTTATGCTCTCACCTACACCTGTGACTTTAGGGGGGCTCTCCCCCATCACCATTTCTCTTGGAGAAGGAGTTAACTTGCAGCTCCACTTAATAAAAATTCCTGGGCGTGACAAGAGTGTTTCAACTTACAAACTCCTCTGAAGGATCTCTAGCCTGCCTGAGCGGGTTCGTCCGGCCACATGTGATTGTTTACAGCCTCTCAACCGTGAGAGGCACGAGATGCTTTAAAACTTTCTATATACAGATTCTTTTGAGAAGTTACAAAATTATTAGTATAGTATTAGTGGGTTGATCAGAAACTATACTGGTGAAGGGTTTTCATTTGCTGAGCCAATATTTGTTGCTAAATCTCCATATTCCCTGCCCTTATAATGAATATAACTAGCATATAGGAGAAATAAGTATTAACCTTTAAGATCAATCATGTTAAACCTTAGGCTAAGTAAATTCCTTTCTTGATTGTAACCCATACACCCTCACCCTATAGGAATGCAACTTCTGGAGGGTGGCCCCTGGTTTAAGAAAAAATCACCCGTGGAAAAAATAAGTTTTCTGGTTGACTGACCATTATCAGAAAGGGCCATAAAATGTCAGCAGGCCTCATGGCCAGAAGATGATGTAAAACCCATAAGATCTTTGTATACATTTATATGAAGCACCTGATTTTGACAAAGGTCAGTCTGCTGACCCCCGTGTGACTCTGTATTCATCCCCATGTATAACAAAAACAAACCTGAAAAATAAAGAAAGGGGATCTAGTTTCTGGAAAGACTGGTTCCCCCGTGTCATTCTTTCTTGCTCCCCGTTTTTCTGGCTGAATTCCCATCTGGAGCGTGGGTGCTTGCCATGTCTACTTACTTGCCCCAGCTTTTAAGTTCCACGCGAGAAGGAGCCCAAGGAGGGGTACCTTCTGATATTCAAGTGGTGCCAGTGGCCCAACGTAGATGGTGCAAATTCCTTGTCTTGGAATTTTATTGGTATCCCACGTAAACCAAGTTATCTGAATAACTCTTTTTCTCCACTAATATTTCCTACTACACTATCCGTTTCTAATCTCTCTATATATCTGTAATTAAATAAGTTTTTTCCTAGGATGCTGATTCCGTCTCCCCTTTGAATTACCCTGGATCCACCGGGGCTGGACCCTGGCAACTCCTAAGTTTTCAGCATCCTACAAATAACAACATGATATAAGGTCGCTGATGTCGCCAAGACATTCTAAGTCGTATTGTACTAGGACAACACCAATGTCCAAATTTCATGAAGGTTTATAGGTAGATTCTGCCTTCAAAAGATGCCAGAATCAATTAAAGTTTATACTTTTTTCCTCTTCCATCTAGGACAATTCCTATTGGCTGCCTCTTTTCTTTAAGTGGAAATAAATCAGAAAATCATGACTATGATATAGGAGCATGGGTTGACCCAGCCATCAAGAAGCCAAGTTTCTAATGTGATACTAATGTTTCTACTAGTAGCACATACTTCTGCTCTATGCCAGCTGTGTGACCCCAGGCAAGTCTCTTAAACTCAATTTTCTAAACCATAATTGAAGGTACTGAATACCTGATTTCTAATATTCTGTCAAGCGCTAACCATCGCTGGCTTCTCTGAATTTGTCTCCAGATGATATCTGAGATTGGATAACAAGAAAGCTTTTGCAGACAAACTCAGAGACAATTAAAGGGATGGTTCCATATGCAAATGATGATTGCAAATGTATTTCTTGAGGAAAAAACAGTCTCTCAGGACCAACATCTGGCCAAAAAATGCTGATTGGTATACATATGCTTAAATGTGATAACAATTTCTTCAAAGCAGTCTTGTTCTTCATGCTAAGATCTACTGAGTAGAGTAGAATATCATCCACAGACAGTGAGAGTGTTGTCCCCTTTCTTCTAATTGTATCAGCTAGATTTCTCTGTGAAATGAAGCATCCCAAACTTAGTGGCTACAACAATGACCAAAGACCCAGCAGCTGGCCACCAGCACAAGAGCGAAGTCCAAAGTCCATAAAAAGAACTGTCTAGTTGAGCCTGACCAACGTTGCAGACACACATAATTACACACTAAGTAAATGGCTGTTATCTTCGACAGTTTCATTTTAGGGCTATTTGTTTTGCAGCAAAAACTGATACATAATCTTTATAATTTGTTTCCTCTCCATGTGTTATTTTCTTGGCTAGACACTTAGTACACTGTCAGCCGTGATACTAAAGCACTTCCTCTTCTTTTGTCCTAACACTGATTTCCTATTAAACATCATGTTTATGGTAGAGTTCTGAAAGATACTGTCTATCAAGAAAGTTCCTTTCTATTTCTACTTGGCTAAGAATTTTTGCATAAATTAAGAGCTAAAATAGACACTGCTCTCATTCTGTAGGCACTGAGCAGCAGCCCCTTCCAGACAAATGGAAAGCTTCTTCTGGGAAGACCACTTTGGGAACATATTGAACAGCTGATGATGGCAGAGACAAGACTGAGATATGGAAAATGATTAAAGAATAAGACACACAACAGCTACAGTCAAATGATGAATAAGAAAGATATAAGGTCAGGTTCAACAGAAGTTCAGAGAAGAATGAGAGGTTGATGTTCAAAACAAAAGGAAGGAAGGCAGGAGAAAAAAAGACAGGAAGAAAGGGACGAAGGAAGAAAGGAAGAGAGATGGAGGGAGGGAGAAAGAAAAAGGAAAGAAAGAAAGGAAGAAAACAAGCAATTCCATGAGATGAAGACACGTAAGGGTGGAAAATGGCAAAATATACTTGACAAGCATATCAAGGCAGTACCACACATTGACTTCGCTGGCTTTTGTTCCTGGGCACATAGAAAGGCTACACTTGCCAGCCTCCCTGGAAGCCCTGTCTCTGCCTACTGACCAGTGAAATATGGGGAGAGGTAACATAAACTACTTCCAAACCTAGCCTTTGAAAACACCCAGTGAGATGTTCCAGGGTTTCCACGGAAACTTCTAAAGATGGCATGGCAACAAGCACAGTTTCCAGATGGCATAGCATAGGACAGAAGCAGTCCCTGACCACTGCTTGGACTTGGGTATCACTACCTGGATGTAGCTCAGAAACTTCATCCAAGCCCTGTTGGACTGTTATGCCACTGAGATACAGGGTTATTCGTTACAGCAGCTAGCATCAATTATCCTAACGATTACAAAAAGCTATGATAAGCAGTGTTCAAAGAACCCAATAACTGGAATATCCCACTGAATTCCTTAGAGACTAGCCACTCTGTGCTAGACCAACTGGCTTGCAATTCTAGCCCTCAGTTTCCATTTTTAAAGACAGCCTTCATTTTTGGAGCTGAGGAAGAAAGAATCTTATTGATTTTCCTGTGAGGAAGAGAGTACCTGCTGTAATAAGTTTACTTCCACCAAGGCTGCTGAACAATGAGGTCATGAAGGATACGCTAAATAGTATTTCAAAAGAAAAGATAGAAAACAGACGGAGGCTTTCTGTTCCCAAGCAGACTGGGGAGTCAGCAGCCCAGGTGATGGATCAGACCCCCTATGCTTTCCACATAATCTCAATGACAATAAAACTATAAGGAGGAACAGACAAGGCCACTCAGGGATGCATACAGTCTTTGGGAAACTTCAGATTGTTCAGTTCCCACTCCAGCCCCTTAACTCTTGTTTAACTTAAATTTTACTTTATATTGGAGTAGAGTTGATTTACAATGTTGTGTTAGTTTCAGGTGTACAGCAAAGCGATTCAGTTATATGTATACATATATCCATTCTTTTTCAGATTCTTTCCCCATATACGTTATTATAAAACATTGAGTAGAGTTCCCTGTACTCTACAGTAGGTCTTTGTTGATTACCTACTTTATATATAGTACTGTGTGTATATACACTCTACATACTGTCTGGTGGCTCAGACAGTAAAGAGTCTGCCTACCAAGCAGGAGACCTGAGTTCCATCCCTGGGTTGGGAAGACCCCCTGGAGAAGGAAATGGCACCCCCCCCATCCAGTATTCTTGCCTGGAGAATTCCAGGAACAGAGGAGCCTGGCAGGCTACAGTCCCTAGGGTCCCAAAGAGTTGACACGACTGAGCTACTAACACTTTGAGTGTGTATATGTTCATCCCCAATTCCTAATTCATCCCTCCCCTCCATCCACATTTCCCCATTGGTAACCATAAGCTTGTTTTTGAAGTCTGTGAGTCTGTTTCTGTTTTGTAAATAGGTTCATTTGCACCGTTTGCTTTAGATTCCACATATAAGTGATTTAGTTTGAAAAAGCAAATTGAAAGATAGTTGAATCAAAGGCAGTACCCTGCTACTTATATTTTAAAACAATGCTGATGATCGTTTTTTAAGCAAAATTTCTTTCTCCTCTATAAGCTACAATATAAAATTGCACTGTATAGTAGGAAGTCTAAGTGGGGCGACATCTGGCATTCTTTATCTTCTGATCCTAACATTTTAAAAAAATTATTTATTTGGCTGCTCTGGGTCTTAGTTGCAGCAAACAGGATCTTCAGTAACGGCATGTGAATTCTTAGTTGTAGCTTGTGGGATCTAGTTGCCCAACCAGTTTAAAGAATAAGATTGAAGGACTTCCTTGGTGGTCCAGTGGCTAGAACTCCACACTTCCAGTTTCAGGGCTCGGATTCAATCCCTGGTCCAGGAACTAAGATCCCACAAGCCGTGAGGTGAAGCCTAATTTAATTAATTAAAGAATAAGGTTGAGGAGACAATATTGAGAACAGAACCTTAAAGTGAATTTCGTGGAATGCCCTCTTCTGAGGTCTTTAGAAATACCTTTGTCTCTGACCTTCCTGGGGCTTCCCTGGTGGCTCAGATGGTAAAGCATCTGCGTGCAATGCAGGAGGCTCAAGTTCAATCCCTAGGTCAGGAAGATCCCCTGGAGAAGGGAATGGCAACCCACTCCAGTATCCTAGCCTGGAGAATTCCATGGACAGAGGAGCCTGGTGGGCTACATATGGCCATGATCACAGAGAGTCGGTCACAACTGAGCAACTAAACACTGGCCTTCCTGAAGCTCAGTCCTTTGGTGGAACTCTGAATGTCATGCACTAACCTAGTATCTTCCCAATAAATTATAATTTTTTTTACTCATGCCTGGTTTTCTATTCTTCCCAAAACAATGACTCCTGTCTAGTCCAAAGTAAAAATTTTCACCCAGATCTCAGCTAACAAAAAGATACCAAAGTACCTGATGTTTCTCTTTGCCAAAAAAAAAAAAAAAAAACAAAACCCAACAACCAATTAACAGAACAAAAATGCTTTTATCTGTGCTTTAAAAGGAAGCAAATTAAAAATCTAAAATACCCAGATAGAAATGTTTAATCTTTAACCCCTCAGAACCTCAATAATTGGTCAATATTAACCAAAGTCAGAAGAATAGAAGAATCTCAATACCAAAAAATATACAAATTTTGTCTGAATTGGAAGAGAAATAATTTAGGTTCTTGGGGAAAAAAATAAAGGGACTTTCTTAAGAGGAAAAAAAACAGGTGAAAGCTTGCCCAGTCGTGTCTGACTCATTGTGATCCCCTGGGCTGTAGTCCACCAGACTCCTCTGTCCATAGGATTTTCCAGGCAAGAATACTGGAGCGGGTTGCCATTTCCTCCTCCAGGGGATCTTCCTGACCCAGGGATCTAACACATATCTCCTGTGTTTCCTGAATTGCAGAAGGATTCTTCACTGCTTTAACCATTAGGGAAGCCCATAGGTGAAGGAAGAGTTAATTAACTTAGCTTAAAGCTCTTCAGAATTCGTCCCCATAAGGAAGGGAGTGGATTGAGCACAGGAGAGAAAATTTGTACTATAAATCAAGCATTACTTGGCTAACCGTGTGGCTCAGTTTTCTCCAGATAAATTTTTTAAATTATGATAAGATCAGTTTTGAGTTTGAATCTTTTCATAATCCATTCATTTGCCTTTACATGAAAGTGAAATATACTGTTCTTTAAAAAAGATGTGTGTGTGTGTGTGTACACACACCCAGGTTTGATTCAAAACCCAGTGAGAAGTAAAGTGTGCAGTCGATGAAGACACAAATTATCATTTGCGTGGAGCTGATGAGAGCCCAGTTCTAACAGAGCTGGTCTTAAATCAGGATTGCAGTAATGCTGTTCTGCACCTGATTACAAGTATCCAGGCATATTTTGCTGAAGTATACTCAGCACTCCATATATAATAGGTTGTCATCCAATAACAACGACAGATTTGGCTAGAGAGGAAGATTCTGCTTTATGATATTTTTTGCAAATCATTGCTCACCCTTTGAGCCTCAACAACGCCTATGAGCCTCAGACTCTGTTCCAATCTCCCATGGAGCTGCGTGTCTGTAAGAAAGACCCACTCCACTTCTAGGAAGACCTGTCCCAGCTGGCATTCAAGCCCAAGAATTAGGTAGATATTATTATCAAGATTATTATGGGGCTTTCCTGGTGGCTCAGACAGTAAAGAATCTGCCTGCAATGTAGAAGACCCAGGTTCAATTCCTGGGTCAGGAAGATCCCCTGGAGGAAGAAATGGCTATCCGCTCCAGTATTCTTGCCTGGAGAAGCCCATGAACAGACGAGCCTGGAGGGAAGAGTCGGACATGACTCAGCGACTAACAGCACTACTACAGTCATTTTCAAAAGGCCATCCTGGAAACAGGCCGGCATTTTCTCAAAAAATTAAATATACACATTGTTGTACAGCAGAAACCAACACAACATCATAAAGCAATTATCCTCCAACTAAAAATTTAAAAACATTTTTAATGTTAAACATAGAATTACCATATGAACTAGCAACTCTTCTCCTAAGTATATATACCACCCCCCGAAAAAGAAAGCAGGGACTCAAGAAAATACTAGCACACAGATGTTTTATTTTTATTTATTTATTTTTTTGTGGCCACATGGTGTGGCATGTGGGATCTTAGTTCCCTGACCAGGGATCGAAGCCACTCTCCCTGCAGTGGAAGTGTAGAGTCTTAGCCACTGGACTGCCAGGGAAGTCCCCCACACAGATGTCTACAGCAGCACTATTCCCAATAGCCATGAGGCAGAGACAGCCTCAAAGTCCACTGACTAGATGAACAGACTGTGGTGTGTCCACTCAACAGACTCCTATTCAGCCATAAAGAGAATGACATCCTCATCCACGCTACACTGTGAATGAATCTCAAAAACACTGGGAAGTGAAACAAGCCCTACACAAAGGTCACATATTGTGTAGAGAGCCATTTATATGAAACATCCAGAAAAGGTAAACCCACAAGAGATGGAAAACACCTCAGGGATTCCCAAGGGCACGGGTGGAACCTTGGGAAGCAACTGCTTAAGATGTTTCGTAACTAAGTAGAGAAGCTGGTGACACAATCTTGTGCTGAATGCCGCTGAGTTGTTCACTTTATTTATTTATTTTATTTATGTGCTGCACTGGGTCTTCGTTGCAGCATGCAGGCTTTCTCTAGTTGCAGAGAATGGGGGCTACTCTCTAGTTGCGGTGCACAGCTTCTCATAGCCATGGGTTCTCTTGCTGCCAAGCCCAGGCTCTAGGGTATGTGGGCCTCATTAGTTGTGGCGTGTGGGCTTAGCTGCCCTGCGGCCTGTGGAATCTTCCCCAAAGAGGAACTGAACTGGTTTCCCCTGTGTTGCAAGGTGGATTCTTCACCACTAGAATACCAGGGAAGCTGTCCACTGTGAAATGGCTAAATTTATGTTATGTGAATTTCATAACATAATGAAATGAAAGATAATAACAATTTACCAAAAAAGTCAATCTCTCCATTTTAAAAATATATAGGCTCGTACTATCAAACTTGTCTTCCTTAAACACTTTTTGACCTCCCCCTACTCCCCAGACATTAACTCAAACACATTGTGTTTTAATTACAAGGCACAAAAGTAGGTGACAAGGCTACATACCTAATTAATGTCAACATAAAAACCAGAGATAAATTCCACAGTCACTTTTATACTCAAGACTGGTAATAGCAACCTTTACACAACAGAAAAGCTTAACGGATGTTTCAAATGCTTCCTTAATGTTCTAGAAAGAGGAAACGTGACCATGTACATCTCACCATCACAAAGAAAGGTATGGGAGAATTCATGTATTTCCTCTGCCTCGCCTCTTAGACCTGCAGCTATTTTTTAAATTAATTTATTTTAATGTGAAGATAATTACAATATTGTGGTGGGTTTTGCTGTACATCGACATGAATCAGCCGCAGGTGCACTTCTGTCCCCCATCCTGAACCCCCCCCTCCCACCACCCTCCCCACCCCATCCCTCTAGGTTGTCCCAGAGGACCCACTTCTAGTGCCCTGCTTCATGCATCGAACTTGCACTGGTTATCTATTTTACATATGGTAATATACATATTTCAATCCTATTCTTTGAAATCATCCTACCCTCACCTTCTCCCACAGAGTCCAAAAGTCTGTTCTTTACATCTCTGTCTCATTTGCTGCCTTGCATATAGGATCATCATTACTGTCTTTCTAAATTCCATATATATGCATTAATATACTGTATTGGTGTTTCTCTTTCTGACTTACTTCACTCTGTATAATAGGCTCCAGTTTCATCCACCTCATTAGAACTGACTCAAATGCATTCTTTTTTATAGCTGACTGATATTCCATTGTGTATATATATCACAATTTCCTATCCATTCATCTGCCAATGGACATTGTTTCCATGTCCTAGCTATTGCAAATAGGGCTAGTTCTGCACCTATCTTAAGGGAATATGCACCTTGATACATTTTGGTATATAAAATAATAAAATAATAATATCATAATAATGATGGTGGTAAAAAAGCCAGTCATACCACCCTAAATGATAATTTCCAGTGATGAATTGCTTGCCAGATGGCGCCATACACACTTCATTTTTTTCAAACTTTCCTTCCAAACTTTTTTTCAAACTGTCATCCAGATGAGGTGACATCTATCTGTCACACACCAGAGCTTCTTAAGGACCCACTTCTCCCTTGCTCTGTCCACACTGGTTCAGGTGGGTCTGATTCTACCCCTTGCTCCATCCAGATGTGGCCAGTCAGAACCAAATTCCAGGACTTGACTTGGAGTTGTGAGAACAAACATCTTTCCCAGGGACGTTGGCTGAGGCCAGGAAGTAAGCCCAGAACTGATGGATGCCCTCTACCATACCCAGAGGAAAGCCCACCTCAGGGTGGCACCATCTCAGGATCCACAGCACCCAGAGGCTGGCAAAGATTGTGTCCTGATGGCAGCCTAGGTCCCTCCTGATGCAGCCGTGCCTGAAACCAGACCAGTCCTGCACTTATCAGTTATGCCAGCCAATTGTTTTCCTCTGTGCTGCCAAGCTGCAACCTCAGGATTAACTAGAACAGGCAGGGAGAGGGAGGGTGCCTATGTCATCTCAGCAAAGTGGACCAAGATGGTCTTCCTCCTCTTAGCCTGGTTTAGGTGACGATGAACACTTAGAGAAGTACAGGAAGGCAGGACGATAAAACAGGGAAAATGACTCCCAGAGAAAGATGTTGCCTCAAAACATAGCCAGGTATCCAAATCGTTTCCTTACTCTAACACATGAACAAATCAGCAATCCCTGATGGGGACCCAGACTCTCCACTCATGACCCGGGTGTCTGGATTGGCTCCCCACCCTCATTTCCAAGGGGCTTCCCTGATTGCTCAGTGGTAAAGAATCTGCCTACAATACAGGAGACACAAGAGACTTGAGTTCAATCCCTGAGCTGGGAAGATGCCCTAGAAGAGGAAATGGCAACCCACTCCAGTATTCTCGCCTGGAAAATCCCATGGGCAAGAGGAACCTGGCGGGCTACAGTCCATGGGGTTGCAAAGAGTCAGACACAACTGAGTGACTAAGCATATCCTCTTTTCCAAAGTGACATGAACTTGGAATTTTGCAATTTCTTCTCCTCAGCTCTACTCTTAAAGACCAGCTAATGATGCCACTGACATATGGCTCATAAAGAGTTCAATGGTTCAGGAACAGAAACCATGAGGGACATAAAGAAGAAAGTATTTGGACCCTGGATTATTGAGATGCTCCAAGAGGCAGGTGCTAAAATGGAGCTGGGAGTGAGGAAGTTGAGAGTGATAACCTGGGAGAGAGAGAAGGAGGAGGAAGAGGATGGAGCAGGGAGAGGCTCCGGACTGCAGAGCAGATCTGAAAAAGGCTTATCTAACCCAGCGTTTAGAAAAGACCCTGATGCTGGGGAAAATTGAAGGCAGAAGGAGAAGGGGATGACAGAGGATGCGATGGTTGGATGGCATCACCAATTTGATGGACATGAGTTTGAGCAAGCCCCAGGAAGCCTGGCATGCTGTAGTCCATGGAGTCACAAAGAGTCGGACACGACTGAGCGACTGAACTGAAGTGAACCCAATGTTTAGCTCTGGAGCAAAGGCACCTGGGAGGCAAGTCCAGCCTTGAGCAAGGATGACCAGAGCCAGAATCCCTGTGGTTCACAGCTGATGGCTGGGGGCTACCTGGGGAGAGAGCAGCCTCAGCTCAGCTCTGCAGCCCGGAAGAACCCTGAGGGCTGTCACACACTGTGTTCCTTGCAGCGAAGGGCAAGCCTTTCCTAAACACTGTTTGATTCCACTTATTCAAGAATACCTAGAATAGTCAAATTCACTGGATCCAGAGTATACTGGTAGATGCCAGGGGCCAGAGTGGAGGTGGGGAGGAGGAATGGGGACTTAGTGTTTAATGGAGACAGAGTTTCAGTTTAGGAAGGTAAAAAAGTTGGGAGGTGGATGATGGTGAGATTTGCACAACAGTGTGACTGTCGTTAGTGCCACTGAACTGTACAGTTTAATGTGGTTAATATAGTGTGTTTTATATTATGAGACTTTTACGCCAGTAGGAAAAAACCATTTTTTTATAAGAAAGAGCAGGTCTTTCCTGAAGAGAGATGGAGCAGCCCTACTGCACTGTCACAGAGCCAGGTGTACAATCCACAGAGTGGGCGTCTAGCTCTGCCCTGGTGACCCCAACAAATGGAATGTTCAACCTGCTCGTGCCTTTCGAAAATGGTCACTGGAAAGCAAAATAAATGGTATTTTAATGTGGAGGACTTACACAGCCTCCCTGCCTTGAGTATGGCTGCTCTTGGATATTTTCCTCTGTGTTCTCACAACACGCAGGAGAAACTCTTGAAGGATGTGGTTTGGAGGCTCATGAACTAAGGTCTGGGGAACAAAGTTTTCATCTTGCTTCCAGCATCCTGCACACAATTCTCTCATGCAGATATGAGAAAGACTGCTTTTCTTTTATAGCTAAACACATGCCCCAGCTAGCAGGCAGCCATTTCAAAAACCAGTTGCCTTTGAAGGATTCTTCTGAAATGCCACAGATAAAACTCAGCAGCTTGCCATTTCAGTATAAAAAGACTCTACACTGGATGATGGGAAACCTGGGGCCAAGTGGCGACTACCCTGTCTAGCATCCTGAAAAAGTTCTGCACAGCCAATGAAACAATCCACAGAGTGAAAAAGCAGCCTACGGAATAGCAGAAAATATTTGCAAACCATACATCCGGTGAATGGTTTCCAGAGTACATAAAAAATTCCTACAATTCAACAATGAGAAAAAGATAATAATTTGATTTTTTAAATGAGCGCAGGACTTGAATAGACATTTCTCCAAAGAAAGTACACAAATGACCAATAAGCATATGAAAAGATGTTCAACATCAATAATCATCAGGCAAAGGCAAATCAAAACCACAGATACCACCTTACTCCTATTAGAATTTTTTTTTTAAAAAAGGAAATAACAATAGCAAGCATGTGGGGAAATGGGAACCCTCTCCATTTAAACTGTTGGTTGGATGTAAAATGGTGCAGTCCCTATGGAAAAGAGTACAGAAGTTTCTAAAAAAATTTTTTTAAGTACTTAAAAAAAAGGGAATAAAGATCCTTGGTACTTAAAAAATAGAATTACAATATCACCCAGTAAGCCCACTTCTGGATATATCGGCAAAATAACTGAAAACAGGATCTTGAACAGATAGCTGCATCCCTGTGTTCATTGCAGCCTTATTTACAACAGCCAAGAGATGGAAGTAATCCAGATGTCCACCACTGATGGATGGATGGTAAAAAAAAAATATATGGTATATATATACAGTGGAATTCAGCCTTTAAAAAGAAGGAAATCCTGTCATATGCTACAACATGGATGAAGCTTTAGGGCATGACACTAAGTGAAATAAGCCAGTCACATAAAAAGGCAAATACTGCATGATTCTACTTATATGGGTATTTAAATAGTCAAACTCTCAGAAACTGAACATAGCATGGTGGTTGCCAGAGTCTGGAGGGAAGGGAAAGGGGGAGTTGCTGTCCACTGTGATATCGAGTTTTAGATTTGCAAGATGAAAAACTTCTAGAAATCTGTCACACAAAGTACATATACTTAACACTACTGTGCTACAGATTTTAAAATGGCTAAGATGGTCAATTTTAGGCTATGAATTTTTTTTACCACAATAAAAAACAAGAACTAAAGAAAATGCATCGGCTCCTATGACAGAATATTCCAAAGTGAGCAGACTGGATATTGTGCTCAAATAACATCATCAGGATAGAGTCGCTCTCTACTGCTTCATGTTGACCCCAGGTTCAGGAGTGGGTATTTAGGAGTCCAGATCCCATCATCCTTCTCTGACAAGCTCAATGGAAAGAGAACCTCTTTTTCCAAACTCTTCACACAAAATTCCATGAATGGAGTCTCATTGGTGAGACTTGGGTGACACACCCAAGCCTTGATCACGTGTCTCGAGGGCTGAAATCACTGGAGGGCCCAAGCCCAGGATATGTGGCCACACTGGGAACAGGGAAAGGCATGAGCCCAACCCTGAACAACCCAGACTCAGTGGGAAGGATGGCTCCCACGACTCAGTAGGGGTGCACTTGCCAGAAAAATGAAGAAGAGAT
Source organism: Oryx dammah (assembly GCF_014754425.2). Lineage (NCBI taxonomy): Eukaryota > Metazoa > Chordata > Mammalia > Artiodactyla > Bovidae > Oryx > Oryx dammah. The sequence goes on from NW_024070196.1 coordinate 49,797,800, forward strand.
GCTGGACAAGATAAAAGCTGTCATAGTTACCCTCAATTACAAACATCCAACAGAGGAAAAGCAGTAAAATTATGGTAACTCCCTAGACAGATATTTGCAACACTACAGAAGTATTTATGAACAGTATAACACCAAAAGTTCTTCTGACAGAATGAATGGTAAGTGATTCTATTCCTGCACAGACGTCAAGAAGAGACGTGTGGATACAGAAGGGAGGAAAGAGGAGGGAGGCTGGGATGAAATGGGAGATTGGGATTGGTACATATACACTGCCATGTGTAAAACACACAGCTAGTGGGAAGCTGCTGTATAGCACATGGAGCTCAGCTCAGTGCTCTGTGATGACCAAGATGGGTGGGAGGGAGGCTCAAAGGGGAAGGAATATATGAACGTTTACAGCAGAAACTAACACAAAATTGTAAAGCAATTATCCTCCAATTAAAAATAAATCAATTAATTAAGTAAAAATTTTTAAGTGCATCATTTTATTGTTTTAATTTTTATTTTATATTGGAGTATAGTTGATTTACAATGTTGTATTAGTTTCCATTAAATATGTACATATTCTTTTTCAAATTCTTTTCCCATTTAGGTTATTACAGAAAATTGAGTAGAGTTTCCTGTGCCACACAGTAGGTCCTTGTTGGTTATCTATTTTATATACAGGAGTGTGTATATGTTAATCCCAAACTCCTAAGAAAGTGCATCACTTTAGGTGAAAATGCTTGTGTGCACAGGTGTGAACTGGTAGAGATGGTCCACTTATGTCTCCAGCTTACCTACTGTGCACCAGGTATCATGCAAGCTGGGTTCTGTACACTCACTCATTTTAAGAACATGAGAGAGTAAGACACTGATTGTACTGTTTAGAAAGACTGGAGCATAGGTCTATTTCTTCTGTGTTATTCATTTGTTTAGCTTCATTGTACTGTTATATAACAAAAGAGAAACCACTTAATCATAAAAAAAGAACAAAACAGTATCCAGGATGCACACTGCTCTCCAGCAAATGTGGTAGAAACTTAGACCCCTAAGAGACAAGTAAATCTTCCCATGCTGCTTATCATAGTTCTTAGTTTGTGTTTATTTGTTCATTTCATTAGCTAGCCAAAGAAAAAAGAAAGTTTTAAAACAATATTTCTCCAGCTTGTCTGCAGTTATGTGATATAATATACCCTATTGTGTTGAGGTATAAGCTGCAAACTTTGATAAAGTTAAAAAATTAACAAATCATTCCAAAAAATACAACGCCCCCCAAAAAGAAACACAACAAAACCCTAAGGTGTTAGCTTTCTTGATACATATACAATAACTACAAAAAAAAAAAATTCACTTAGAAAAGGTGTTAGGAACTAACTGCTCAATGAACCAAATCCATCTGCTCATGAAAATCCCACAAGCTCTTCAGTCTGACAGCCAAAATTCCCTGAAACCTAAGCCCTCACCAGGACCTTTTGGCCTTTCAAGCACCATATTCCCAACAAACAACTCCTGGAACATCCTTTGGGCTTTTCCACTTCCATGTTTCATCCCATGCAGTTCCTTTGATCCAAACTTATTTTTCCTACCATCGCTGCATCTCAAAATCATCCTTCCAAAATGCATCAAATAAAACTCTTCTGGGCAAGAGACAGATAACAAAGTTAAAATAGTCTAACACAAAACAAACAGACATTCATACCCACCCACTAGGATGGCTTTCATTCAAAAATAGAAAATAACATGTGCTGGGGAAAAGGGGAAGAAATTGCAACCCTCACACATGTCTGCTGGGAAACGTGAAATGGCACAGCTGCATGGGAACACGATTTGATAGTTTCTCCAAAAGGTACTATAGAATTACCATAAGACCCAGTCATCCCACTCCTAGACAGACACTGAGAGAAATGAAAAGATATATCCACACAGCAGGATTCTAATAGAGAAAGAGAAAGAGAGATGTTTGCTTTCCCCACAGTAAAATAAAAGCCTTGGTTCTGGGACTTCCCTGGTGGTTCAGTGGCTAAGACTCCATGCTCCCAATGCAAGGGGCCCAGGTTCAGTCCTTGGTCAGGGAACTAGATCCCACACGATGCAACTAAGAGTTCACATGCCACAACTAAAGATCCCGAATGCCACAGGGAAGCTCCTGCGTGCTGCAACTAAGACCTGGTGCATTTAAATAAATCAGTAATACATTTCTAAAAAGTCTTAGTCCTGGTGTTGGGCAGAACTCAATCATAAGCCCAGCCCCGCATCCTCACTGTGGGCAGATACAAGAGCAGCCTCTGAGATGTTTTCTTTGACCCACCGGGAAAGTTTGTTAGTACCTCCTTAGACAATCCCTGTACCTCTATTTTAGCACAGGAACTTCATTTGTTTAAGTGTGTGTCCTCCATCAGAACCTAAAAGGCAGGGACAGGTCCCCCACCCATCACTTTCCTATGCCAGGTCCAGACTGATGACTCATTGTCACAGAAATACACAAACAAGCTGGTGTTTCGTGGAAAGCTATCAGAGGTCCCCGTGGAAGGGTCAGCCCCTGCACAGAGCCAGGATGGAGACAGTTTGCAGCTTCAGGTAGCACAGCCTCTGTTCTCAGAATTTCACAGTCCAGCACATTCCTCCTTTCTCCTCAATGACAAAGAACCTTTTTTTCTACTTCTGTCTACTAGCCTGTGAGATTCTCATAACTCCCCTAGTCTGGGCACGGAGGAGGCTGTACTGTGTGAATCATGTAAGTCGCTCTGGAGAGCAGAGCAGTGATGCTCAAAACAGGAAGGGAAGCCCCACAGAGGGGGCTCCAGTTACCCTGGTGAGATCTACTCATAAAAGACTATATTCTGTTATCCCTTCCCCACTAACGATGAACAGAGTGACTTTCCTCATACTGCGGGCTGCTCTCTCACCACACAGATTTTCACAAAATACACCACTGGGCACTCAGTTCATTAAGTGCTGAGCTGGGCACTCAGCTTCACCCTGGTTGCAGTGGTACCGACTGAGGTGGAATCTAACCTCACCTTGACAAACAGTGGGAGTAGCCAGTTGACCAGACGCCCCTTCAGTTTAGATGAACCAATGAACCATTGAGCAGTTGACCTGACAAAATGGCAGTAATATATGAAGGGTAGTATTCACTGGAAACGGGGTTAAGGGACAGAGTCTATCTATCCAGGTGGGACTCCCTGGGCCAGCAGGTCCTAAAGTGGTTGGAAGCCAGGTCCAGGCCTTCCTGAAAGGATATGAACCAGACTCTAAGACTATTAGCTCTTTATCAGTGTATTGAGATGTATACGAAATTGTCCGTGAGTAGTTCATTTCTAGATACCAGGTAAAGACACACAAAGGCATAATGTACTCATAGGAAGAATGAGTGCCTTGCTGGCTGCAGACATTAATTATTTAGTCGCTGCCTTGTTCTCTTAATCGACTTCATCAGTTAGAATAATATCAACATTAGTTAGAAGTGCCAGCACTTTTCATCATTGGACCTTGCTGGAAATAATAGATGAATTACAATTTTAAATTGCATATTATTTTTCAGGCAATTTCTGATCATTGGGAGAGCAGGGGGAAATGTGAGTCTACAAGACGTTTCTGCAGAAGGATTTCCTTGTTTCTTTGCCACATGCATATCAAGGGGCCAGTACAGGCATGCCTCAGAGACACTGTGTGTTTTGTTCCAGACCACAATAAATGAAGTCCTGTGAATTTATTGGTTTCCCAGTGCATCTAAAAGTTACCTTTATGGGACTTCCCTGGTGGTCCAGTGCCTAAGACTCCATGTTTCTAATGCAGGGCGCCTAGGTTTGACCCCTGGTCAGGGAACTATCCCACAGGCCAGAAAAAAAGACCCTGCAAGCCCCCACTATAAGTAAATATTTTAAAAAACAATAAAAGTTATACTTACACTACACCATAATCTATTCAGTGTGCAGTAGCATTATAACTTTAAAAATATACATACCTTAATATAAAAGTATTTTATTGCTAAAAAATGTTAACCATCACCTGAGCCTCAGTGAGTCAAAATCTTTTTGCTGGTAGGGGGTCTTGCCTCAGTATTACTGGCCGCTGACCAATCAGGATGGTGGTTGCTGAAAGTCAGGGGTGGCTGTGGCAATTTCTTAAAATAAAACAGCAACAAAGTTTGCCCATTGATCAACTCTTCACAAACGATTTCTCTGTTGCACGTAGTGCTGTTTGATAGCGTTTTACCACAGCAGCACTTCTTTCAGAATTGGAGTCAATCCTTTCAAATCCCGCTGCCACATCATCAACTAAGCTTATGCAACATTCTAAGTCTATCGTTGTCATTTCGACAGTCTTCACAGCATCTTCACCAGGAGTAGATTCCATCTCAAGAAACCACTTCTTCAGGACTTCCCTGGTGGTCCAGTGTTAAATACTTTGTATTACCAATACAATACTTGTGCAGGGGGTACAAGTTCGACCCCTGTTAGGGGAACTAAGATCCTACATGCCATGCAACACAACCAAAATTTTTTTAAATGGAATTGTCACTGATTCCATCATTTCTCAAAAAAAAAAAGAAGAAAAGAAAGAAAAAAGATACCACTTCTTCATTCATTCATAAGAAAGCAAGTCCTCATCTGTTAAAGTTTTATCAAGAGATTCCAGCAATTCATACACTTCTTCAGGCTATATGTCTAATTCTAGCGTTCTTGCTGTTTCCATCACATCTGCAGTTGCTTCCTTCACTGAAGTCTCGAACCCCTCAAAGTCATTCGGGAAGGTTGGAATCACATTCTTCCAAACTCCCGTTTATGTTGCTATTTTCACCTCTTCCCATGAATCACAAATGTTTTTAGTGGCATCTAGAGTGGTGAATTTCCTTCTCCAACGCCTGAAAGTGAAAAGTGAAAGTGAAGTCGCTCAGTCGTGTCCGAAATACCAGGTAGGCTGCCGTCCGTGGGGTCGCACAGAGTCGGACATGACTGGAGCGACTTAGCAGCAGCAGCAGCAACAGAGTGGTGAATCCTTTCCAGAAGGTTTTCAATTCACTTTGCCCAGATCCATCAGAGTCTATCTATGGCAGCAATAGACTTAGTGTATTCTTAGCGAATAAGACTTGAGAGTTGAAATTACTCCTTGACTCATGGGCTGCAGAATGGATGCTGTGTTAGCAGGCATGAAAACACACTGATCTCGTTGTACATCTCCATCAGAGTTCTTGGGTGATCAGGTGCATTGTCACTGAGAAGTAATATTTTGAAAGAAATCTCTTTTTCTGAGCAGTTGTTCTCAAGGGTGAGTTTAAAATGTTCAGTAATGGGACTTCCCTCGTGGTCCAGTGGCTAAGACTCCATGCTTTCAATACGGAGTGTGCACGTTTTAATCCCTGGTTATGGAACTAGATCCTGCATGCCACAGCTAAAAGGTCCCATACGCTGTTACTAAGACTGGCACAGCCAAATAAGTAAGTAAGTAAATAAGTATCTTTGAAAACTAATAAAATAAAATAGTAAACCATGTTGTAAACAGTTGTGCTGCTTTGTTGTTCCATTTGTAGACCAGAGGCAGTGTAGATTGGGCATGATTCTTAAGGGCCCTAGGATTTTTGGAATGGGAAATGAGCACTGGCTTCAAATTCAGGTCACCAGCTGCATTAGCCCCTAATGTGTCAGCCTGTCCTCTGAAGCTTTGAAGACAGGCATTGACTTCCCTAGCTATGAATGTCTTAGATTGCATCCTCTTCCAAAAGAAGTTCCCTTCATCTACATTGAATATCTGTTGTCTAATGCAGCCACTTTCATGAGTTATCTTAGCTAGATCTTCTGGATAACCTGCTGAAGCTTCTACATCAGCACTTGTAGCTTCCCTTAGCACTTTATTATGGAGACATGGCCTCTCCCCTTACACCTTCCGAACCAGCCTCTGCCAGCTTTAAACTCTTCCTCTGCAACTTTCACCTCTCTCAGCCTTCACAGAATTGAAAAGTGTGACCCTGGGTTGAGGAGATCCCTTGGAGAAGGCAATGGCAACCCACTGTGGTATTCTTGCCTGGAGAATCCCATGGACAGAGGAGCCAGGAGGGCTGTGGTCCATGGGGGGGTCACAAAGTGTCTGACACAACTGAGTGACTAACCCTTTCACTTCTTCACTTTCACCCAACCACCTAGTTCCAGAGCTGAAACTCAGATCCAGGACCCTTGATTGTCAGTGGGTCAATCTTTACGACTCCTGGAAACAGCCCTGACACTTGGGATTCTTTTTTTTTCAATTGGAGTATAATTGCTTTACAATGTTGTGTTATTTTCTGTTGTACAACAATGTGAACAATCAGCCATACCTATAAATATATCCTCTCCCTCTTGAGCCTCACCCCCATCCCACTCATCTAGGTCATCAGAGCACTGAGCTGAGCTCACCAGGCTATACAGCAGCTTCCCACCAGCTATCTGCTTTACACATGGTAATATGCGCATTGCTACTCTTGCAATTTGCCCCACCCTCTCTTTCTCCCTCTGTGTCCACATGTCTCTTCTCCACATCTGCATCACTATTCCTGCCCTGGAAATAGGCTCATCAGTATCATTTTTCTAGATTCCACATATGTGCATTAATATACGATGTTTGTTTTCCTCTTTCTGACTTACTTCACTCTGTATGACAGACTCTGGGTCCATCCACATGACACTTAATGCTGGGATTAAATCACCCTGATGACATGGGGACATACAAAGATGGTAAAGATGACAAGGAACAACGGACTGGTTCAAAACTGGGAAAGGAGGACATCGAGGCTGTATATTGTCACCCCGCTTATTTAACTTCTATGCAGAGTACATCATGAGAAACGCTGGGCTAGATGAAGCACAAGCTGGAATCAAGATTGCTGGGAGAAATACCAATAACCTCAGATATGCAGATGACACCACCTTTATGGCAGAAAGTGAAGAAGAACTAAAGAGACTCTTGATGAAAGTGAAACAGGAGAGTGAAAAAAGTTGGCTTAAAACTCAACATTCAGAAAACGAAGATCATGGCATCTGGTCCCTTCACTTCATGGCAAATAGACAATGGAAACAGTGACAAATTTTATTTTCTTGGGCTCCAAAATCACTGTGGATTGTGACTGTAGCCATGAAATTAAAAGATGCTTATTCCTTGGAAGAAAAGCAATGACAAACCTAGATAGTGTATTATAAAGCAGAGACATTACTTTGCCAACAAAGGTTTGTATTATAGTCAAAGCTATAGTTTTTCCAATAGTCATGTATGGATGTGAGAGATGGATAATAAAAAAAGGCTGAGCCCCAGAGAACTGATGCCTTCAAACTGTGGTGTTAGAGAAGACTCTTGAGAGTCTCTTGGACAGCAAGGACATAAGCCCAGTCAATCCTAAAAGAATTCAACCCTGATTATTCATTGAAAGGACTGATGCTGAGGCTCCAGTACTTTGGCCACCTGATGCAAATAGCCAATTCATTGGAAAAGACACTGATGCTGGCAAAGACTAAAGGCAGGAGGAGAAGGGGGCAACAGAGGATGAGATGGCTGGCTGGCATCACTGACTCAATGCACGTTGAGTGTGAGCAAGCTCCAGGAGTTGGTGAAGGACAGGGAAGCCTGGCATGCTGCAGTCCATGAGGTCACAAAGAGTTGAACACAAATTAGCAACTAAACAAGAACAACAAAGACATCTGCTTTTACACAGTCAAGTCTTGAAACCAGGAAGAGATGAACATTCAGGCGTTTCCAAAATACAATGATTTCATGTCCAAAAGATAGTTTGGAAATGTTGCTCTTGCATAAATGACACGGGAACATTAGAAAATCATTTCAAACCGAAGGGTATGGCTGAGTCTTGCCAATAAAAGTGAGCAACGTCTCATTAATGAGACATGGTGACATGGAGAAACACCACCCTTCTTTTTCCCAGTAAAACTACTGTAATTAAGCCAGAGCGTTGTCTGTGTTATTAAGCAAAATAAATAATTACCGCATGCCCCTGAGGTTCATTGCTAAGCTCAGCCTTGGGCTAAGGCTCTGGCATTGAGTTCTGAAATCCGTTTCAGAACTCAGGTGCAGGGTGACTGAGTAACTTGCACACCGCAATTACCATGCAGACCAAAGGTGCCCGGTGTCCCTCAGCCCACACAATGCAATGATGGCTGGTGTCTGTTCTGACTGGCTTTAATTCTGCAGATCAGAAAGGGAAGCGATGGTTACTTTCTTCCCATCCTCCGATCCCAAAGCTAGGGAGGAAAGGGAGCCAGCCCCAGGCAGACATCTGATATTCTGGACTGAATCAGAGAACAGCCCAGAGTCCAAAGGTCACCTTTTACCTCACAGCTGCCCAAGGCTCACTGAGGTCCTGTATCTCCCAGCAGAGGTGACCTCTGGCAGAGAAGGAATTCACCAGTTAATTTCTTTTTTACCATTAGTGCTAAGTCAGTCTTTCAGATGGACAGATATTAACAGTGGATTTCCTGGACCACAGAGGAAAGGAGACCAACCCCCCTCCATTCAGCATCCTTCTAACTTTCCCTCCCAGCAGAGAGAGGCCTTGAGGTGAGCTATGGATCCTGAACTTCCTTTCAAACCAGGAAGGGTTGAGATTGCAAGAACCCTGCTATAAAGTGACTGGCTGTTTCTCTTGATCATTTTCTTCAAGTGCACACTCATGGGTTTCCAAGGACAATCAGTGCAGGCAATCATAATCATAGATAGAGAAAATGCAACAGAAATAAAATGGATGTTATACATCAAAGATGTGAGAAGTTGTCAGTACTAAGAGGGCAAAATCTATAAACAACTAACAGAGTGTTTATCTTAGTAAAGGGAGAAGAATTTGATCCTGAAATGCACATCACACTCTGAGCCCACCCCATCACCATCCAATCTATTGTGGCAATATTTTAGCACCAAAGACATAGCAACTCAGACCACAGGGCAAGCTCCCACTCCAGTGAGGCTCAGATAACAGAGGACTATGAATATTGCACCTTAAAAATAACCTGTCGTTAATGAAAACCCTTTTGCTCACAGGTAAGATTTGAATTAAGTTGTCTGGGTCAGAAGAAGACTGGAAATGTTGTCAAGTGGAAGTTTTATTTAGATCAGAAGACATTCAGTGCTTTCAGTGTACTTAATATTTGGGAGATCAATTCTGATCCTGAAAACTTTAGTTGGAATCATTGGATCACAAGAATCTCAAGACTAAGGCTGAAAGCTTTAACATTATGGGGACCAGTAAGCTTTCTATACGGAAACTTCATTCTTGGGGCCAAATGCCATCCCTAAACATGGCTAATCAACTCATTAACATGGGCTTGTGGGCCTTGGGCAAGAGGCTCCGTGGATGGTTCAACAACAGCAAAAATACCAACATAATAATATAGACCCAAAGTTCTCAGGCTGCTGACTGGGCATCAGCCAAGTTGACAATCAGTTTTTTTAGGTGATAATCATCCTTAGGAAAGTCAAATAAATCTTTTTCATTAAGAAGTCTTAGACTTCCCTGACAGAATGTGGTCTACTGGAGAAGGGAATGGCAAACTACTTCAGTATTCTTGCCTTGAGAACCCCATGAACAGTCTGAAAAGGCAAAATGATAGGATACTGAAAGAGGAACTCCCCAGGTCAGCAGGTGCCCAATATGCTACTGGAGATCAGTGGAGAAATAACTCCAGAAAGAATGAAGGGATGAAGCCAAAGCAAAAACAATATCCAGCTGTGACTGGTGATAGAAGCAAGGTCCAATGCTGTAAAGAGCAATATTGCATAGGAACCTGGAATGTCAGGTCCATGAATCAAGGCAAATTGGAAGGGGTCAAACAGGAGATGGCAAGAGTGAATGTCGACATTCTAGGAATCAGCAAACTAAAATGGACTGGAATGGGTGAATTTAACTCAGATGACCATTATATCTACTACTGCAGGCAGGAATCCCTCAGAAGAAATGGAGTAGCCATCAAGGTCAACAAAAGAGTCTGAAATGCAGTACTTGGATGCAGTCTCAAAAACGACAGGATGATTTCTGTTCGTCTCCAAGGCAAACCATTCAGTATCACAGTTATCCAAGTTTATGCCCCAACCAGTAATGCTGAAGAAGCTGAAGTTAAACGGTTCTATGAAGACCTACAAGACCTTTTAAAACTAACAGCCAAAAAAGATGTCCTTTTCATTATAGGGGACTGGAATGCAAAAGTAGGAAGTCAAGAAACACCTGGAGTAACAGGCAAATTTGGCCTTGGAATGCGGAATGAAGCAGGGCAAAGACTAATAGAGTTTTGCCAAGAAAACGCACTGGTCATAGCAAACACCCTCTTCCAACAACACAAGAGAAGACTCTACACATGGACATCACCAGATGGTCAACACTGAAATCAGATTGATGATATTCTTTGCAGCCAAAGATGGAGAAGCTCTATACAGTCAGCAAAAACAAGACCAGGAACTGACTGTGGCTCAGATCATGAACTCCTTATTACCAAATACAGACTTAAATTGAAGAAAGTAGGGAAAACCGCTAGACCATTCAGGTATGACCTAAATCAAATTCCTTATGATTATACAGTGGAAGTGAGAAATAGATTTAAGGGACTAGATCTGATAGAGTGCCTGATGCACTATGGATGGACGTTCGTGACATTGTACAGGAGACAGGGATCAAGACCATCCCCATGGAAAAGAAATGCAAAAAAAGAAAAATGGCTGCCTGAGGAGGCCTTACAAATAGCTGTGAAAACAAGAGAGGTGAAAAGCAAAGGAGAAAAGGAAAGATATAAGCATCTGAATGCAGAGTTCCAGAGAATAGCAAGAAGAGATAAGAAAGTCTTCTTCAGTGATCAATGCAAAGAAATAGAGGAAAACAACAGAATGGGAAAGACTAGAGATCTCTTCAAGAAAATTTGAGATACCAAGGGAACATTTCATGCAAAGATGGGCTCAATAAAGAACAGAAATGGTCTGGACCTAATAGAAGCAGAAGATATTAAGAAGAGGTGGCAAGAATACACAGAAGAACTGTACAAAAAAGATCTTCACGACCAAGATAATCATGATGGTGTGATCACTCACCTAGAGCCAGACATCCTGGAATGTGAAGTCAAGTGGGCCTTGGAAAGCATCGCTACGAACAAAGCTAGTGGAGGTGATGGAATTCCAGTGGAGCTATTTCAAATCCTGAAAGATGATGCTGTCAAAGTGCTGCACTCAATATGCCAGCAAATTTGGAAAACTCAGCAGTGGCCACAGGACTGGAAAAGGTCAGTTTTCATTCCAATTCCAAAGAAAGGCAATGCCAAGGAATGCTCAAACTACTGCACAATTGCACTCATCTCACAGGCTAGTAAAGTAATGCTCAAAATTCTCCAAGCCAGGCTTCAGCAATACGTGAACTGTGAACTTCCTGATATTCAAGCTGGTTTTAGAAAAGGCAGAGGAACCAGAGATCAAATTGCCAACATCTGCTGGATCATGGAAAAAGCAAGAGAGTTCCAGAAAAACATCTATTTCTGCTTTATTGACTATGCCAAAGCCTTTGACTGTGTGGATCACAATCAACTGTGGAAAATTCTGAAAGAGATGGGAATACCAGACCACCTGACCTGCCTCTAGAGAAATCTGCATGCAGGTCAGGAAGCAGCAGTTAGAACTAGACATGGAACAACAGACTGGTTCCAAACAGGAAAAGGAATACGTCAAGGCTGTATATTGTTACCCTGCTTATTTAACTTCTATGCAGAGTACATCATGAGAAATGCTGGACTGGAAGAAACACAAGCTGGAATCAAGATTGCTGGGAGAAATATCAGTCACCTCAGATATGCAGTTAACACCACCCTTATGGCAGAAAGTGAAGAGGAGCTAAAAAGCCTCTTGATGAAAGTGAAAGAGGAGAGTGAAAAAGTTGGCTTAAAGTTCAACATTCAGAAAACGAAGATCATGGCATCCGGTCCCATCACTTCATGGGAAATAGATGGGGAAACAGTGGAAAGAGTGTCAGACTTTATTTTTTTGGGCTCCAAAATCACTGCAGATGGTAACTGCAGCCATGAAATTAAAAGATACTTACTCTTTGGAAGAAAAGTTATGACCAACCTAGATAGCATATTCAAAAGCAGAGACAGTATTTTGCTGACTAAGGTCCGTCTAGTCAAGGCTATGGTTTTTCCTGTGGTCATGTATGGATGTGAGAGTTGGACTGTGAAGAAGGCTGAGCGCCGAAGAATTGATGCTTTTGAACTGTGGCGTTGGAGAAGACTCTTGAGAGTCCCTTGGACTGCAAGGAGATCCAACCAGTCCATTCTAAAGGAGATCAGTCCTGGGTGTTCTTTGGAAGGAATGATGCTAAAGCTGAAACTCCAGTACTTTGGCCACCTCATGCGAAGAGTTGACTCATTGGAAAAGACTCTGTTGTTGGGAGGGATTGGGGGCAGGAGGAGAAGGGGACGACCGAGGTTGAGATGGCTTGATGGCATCACTGACTCGATGAACATGAGTCTGAGCGAACTCCGGGAGTTGGTAATGGACAGGGAGGCCTGGCATGCTGCGATTCATGGGGTCGCAAGAGTCGGACAGGACTGAGCGACTGAACTGAACTGAGACTTCCCTGATGGGAAAGTGGATAAGAATCTGCCTGCCAATGCAGGGGACATGGGTTTGATCCCTGGTCCAGGAAGATTCCACATGCCTCGGAGCAATTAGGCTGGTGCACCACAACTACTGAAGCTTGAGCACCCTAGAGCCTGTGTCTGCAACAAGAGAAGCCACCACAATGAGAAGCCCATGCTCTGAAATGAAGAGCAACCCCTACTCACCGCAATTAGAGAAAGCCCATGAGCAGCAACGGAGACCCAGTGCACCCAAAATAAATAAATTATTTTTTTAATTTCAAAAAGGAAGTCTTTAGAGAAATTTCACCCATGCTTGATATATCAATATCCACTCTAGGTTTAATGAGCATTTGGAAATAATACCCATCCCCCAACCCATGTAGTCTTTCCTTGGTTGATACCAACTTATTGTTCAGGTTTCAGTTTGATGTCCCCTCTTCAAGAAAGCCATCTCTGAAAGGGACCTCTCCTACATGGTTGGTGGGAATGTTAACTGGTATAATCATTATGGAGAACAGTATGGAAGTTCCTTAAAAAACTAAAAATAGAGCTACCATATGACCCACTCCTGGGCATATACCTGGAGAAAACCATAATTTGAAAAGATACATGCACCCCATTATTCACTGCAGAGCTATTTACAATACCCAAGACATGGAAGCAACCTAAATGTGCATCGACAGAGGAATGGATAAAGAAGATGTAGTACATCTATGCAATGGAATACTCAGTTCAGTTCAGTTCAGTTCAGTCGCTCAGTCGTGTCCGACTCCGTGTGACCCCATGAATCACAGCACGCCAGGCCTCCTGTCCATCACCAACTCCCGGAGTTCACTCAAACTCATGTCCATCGAGTTGGTGATGCCATCCAGCCATCTCATCCTCGGTCGTCCCCTTCTCCTCCTGCCCCCAATCCCTCCCAGCATCAGGGTCTTTTCCAATGAGTCAGCTCTTTGCATGAGGTGGCCAAAGTATTGAAGTTTCAGCTTCAGCATCAGTCCTTCCAATGTACACCCAGAACTGATCCCCTTCAGAATGGACTGGTTGGATCTCCTTGCAGTCCAAGGGACTCTCAAGAGTCTTCTCCAACACCACAGTTCAAAAGCATCAATTCTTCGGTGCTCAGCCTTCTTCACAGTCCAACTCTCACATCCATACATGACTACTGGAAAAACCATAGCCTTGACTAACAGGACCTATGTTGGCAAAGTAACATCTCTGTTTTTGAATATGCGCTCTAGGTTGGTCATAACTTTCCTTCCAAGGAGTAAGCGTCTTTTAATTTCATGGCTGCAATCACCATCTGCAGTGATTCTGGAGCCCCCAAAAATAAAAGTCTGACACTGTTTCTCCATCTATTTCCCATGAAGCGATGGGACCAGATGCCATGATCTTAGTTTTCTGAATGTTGAGCTTTAAGCCAACTTTTTCACTCTCCTCTTTCACTTTCATCAAGAGGCTTTTTAGTTCCTCTTCACTTTCTGCCATAAAGGTGGTGTCATCTGCATATCTGAGGTTATTGATATTACTCAGCCATAAAGAAAAATGAAATGATGCCCTTTGCAGCAAGATGAATGGAGCTAGAGATGATCATACTAAGTGAAGCGAGTCAGACAGAGAAAAACATGTATCATTTGATACCACTCATATGTGGGATCTAATTTTTAAAAATGATATAAAAGAATTTATTTATAAAACAGAAACAGACTTACAGATATCAAAAACAAACTTATGGTTACCAAAGGAGAAATGTGTCGGGTTGGGGGCATAAATCAGGAGCTTGGGATGAACATACACACACTACTATATATAAGATAGATAACCACAAAGACTTGCTGTGTAGCACAGGAAACTCTACTCAATATTCTATGATAACCTATATGAAAAAAGAATCTGAAGAAGAATGAATATGTGTGTAGGTATAATTGAATCACTTTATTGTACACCTGAAACTAACACAACATTGTAAATCAACTATAAGCCAATAAAATTTAAAAAAGAAAGTCACAGAAATTACAGTAAAAGAAAAAGGAAGAAAGCCGTTTCTAACTTCCTAAACTCTACCAGACTTCTCGGTTTTACACTCTCAAAGTTCTAATATTTCTCCTTCAAGATCATTTCTCATAATTATATTGAATTACCTGTGTAATTCTTAAGAGTCCAGCTTCACTGCCAGGCTTGTCAGAAGCTGTCCCTTTCTGCCTATTCAGCATAGATGGACACAACTCAGCACATAACCCAGTGAATGAAAACAAAAATATTTATGTATTTATTTATTTCAATTAAGAAACGAATTACTACCTACTTAGGGATAAAACTGGTTAACAGTCTTGGCTTACAAATTCTAAATTTTCTAATTTTGTTGGAGATCCAAGTGTAATAGACATGTAAGTTTTTAGCCAGGGCTTCTCTGGTAGCTTAGACAGTAAAGAATCTGCCTGCAGTGCAGGAGACTGGCATTCAATCCCTGGGTCAGAAAGATCCCCTGGAGGAGGAAATGGTAACCCAATACTCTTGCCTGGGAAATCCCATGGACAGAGGAGCCTGGTGGGCTACAGTCCATGGGGTCGCAAAGAGTTGGACATGACTGGGTGACTGAGCATGCTGAACATATACCCGAGAGCACAAGCTATAGGACACATGAACTTCAGTAGTTGTGGCCACATGTTTAGACCAGATAACTCAGACGGCCCTCAGCGCATCTGAAATTCCAGGGGCTGTATGTGACCCAGGCTAGGACAATCAGTGTGTTCCATTTCATTTGTCACAGTGATTGATTGGTTCAGAGAGGGATACATGACTCAAACTGGGCCAATGAAACATGAGCTGAGATTTTTGTTGGAACCACTGGAAAAGAGAAGTACTTATGGTGAAAAGATTGCACTACTGAGAGGGTGAAAGCCTAGAGTTGCTGCAGGCCATCTTTTTACCCCGATGAAAATGAACAAAACCTACACAAAGTCCAAAGGAAATCAATCCTAAAGGAAATCACCCTGAATATTCATTGGAAGGACTGATGCTGAGGCTGAAGCTCCAATACTCTGGCCACCTGATGCGAAGAGCTGACTCATGGAAAAGACCCTGATGCTGGGAAAGTTTGAGGGCAGGAGGAGAAGGGGATGACAGAGGATGAGATGGTTGGATGGCATCACCGACTCAATGGACATGAGTTTGAGCAAACTCCAGGAGATAGTGAAGGACAGGAAAGCCTGGCGTGCTGCAGTCCATGGGGTCACAAAGAGTCAGACGAGACTGAGCAGTTGAACAACAACAAAGATCCAGCTGTGCCTGATGTGAGACATCCCCTTGGATTTTCCATCCCCTTGGATTTTCTTATCATGTGAGCTAACTTCTTTTCTTTATGCGTTAAGAGGTGGGTTTCTGTTGCTTGAGGAGAGCCTCACGTAAAATACGAATGAAGCTAAGGACTCTGAGGCTGGTATATTTTCCATCAAACCACCTCATGCACAGAATCAGAGCAAAATGAATTTAAAATCCAGTTGAAGAGGGTTTCTCAGGAGATGATGTTGGAACTGGTCTGGCTCTTGAAGGGTGGAGGAGGTTCGGAAGGACAGAAAGAAGAGGAGGACCTGCTGGAGGTCCAAAGAAGTGCACAGAAAAAGGGAGCAGGAACCAGGTGTGAGGAAGGGGCAGGGGAGAAGCTCCCCTGACTTGGTGAGATGCGTGGGGTGGCACAGTGGGTAGACCCGACAGGAATCTGTCTGGATGTGAGGTTTAGGCTGAATTTTGAGGTTCTGGAGAGGAAAAAAATAAACACATAAAGTTAAAAGCACCTTCAGCAGACAGTGGAAGAGGGCCACTTACAAAGTTCATGAACAGGTCTGAAGATGTGCTGCCCATTGTGGAGCATTTTACATTTTATTAATTTATTTATCTTTAGCTGTGCTGGATCTTCATTGTGGCATGTGGGCTTTCATTGTGGTGGCTTCCCTTGTTGCAGAGCATGGGCTGCAGGGCATGGGCTCTGTAATTGTGATGCACAGGCTTAGTTGCTCTGCTGCATGTGGGATCTTTCTGGACCAGGCATCAAACCCATGTCCTCTGCACTGGCAGGTGGATTCTTAACAACTGGACCACCAGGCAAGTTCCTTTCATAATGTTTTAAAGTGACATCATTTCAGGAATTCCCTGATGTCCAGTGGATAGGACTTCACACTTTCACTGCTGGAGTGAGATTCAATCTCTGCTTGGGGAATCAAAAGCCTGCAAGCTGTGCATCGTGGCCATAAAAAATAAAATAAAATGGCATCATCATTCGAAAATTAAGATGCTTCACATCAAATCCAGATGTGTGTCTTCTCTTAAAACAATCAATAGGAGATGCCTCGAAGTTTCAAGAACCTCCCAGCTTTTCTGTCTTGGGTATAGTCAGGACCTCCTCCCAGTGAATGTGTTCAATTCATTTTGATATTATTTCTCACTAAGATCAGCTTCCTGATGGCCTTTATCATTCAAATGATTAAGGAAGCCCTTTGCAATAAACAGTCTCATAATTCCGATAGTTCCACTGGGGAGAGACCCACGCCCCTTCCTTTTGCTTCATTAATGAAAAACACAGGAGATGTAGGAAAATAAGAAGACAAAAATTACTTTCTGGGAGGAGCTGAATTTTAAAGAGCATCTTAAAAACTTCCAAAATGAAAAGCAACAAGCATGATGGTCCATCATCTTCAGAAAGAGTAGCATTAAAAGATGACAAAAGGGCCAAGATTAGATTTCATGAAAATTTTCCAGCTTCTTGCCTCGGAAGAAGAGGTCAGTAACTAGTCCTCAAAAGAAATGGTTTCTGAGATTTCCCTGGAGGTCCAGTGGTTAAGAGTCTGAGCTTCCAAAGCAGGTATTCAGGTTCAACCCTGGTCAGGGAATGAGCTCCCACATGACATGCGTCGCAACCGAAGGAAAAAAAAAAAAAAAGGTGATTTCCCTTCAAATCCAGTGTCAATGACATGCACCAAAGATCCTAGTGCCTCTGGTCTCGGATGAACTCAGTTTTACTTCATTTGACTCTGGGCTATGGCTTGAGAACAGAGGAATGGCCCCTAACTCAAAAAGAAACAGTGTAATACCCTAATGGTTCAAAGAGAAATAGATTCAACTGGAGTAGAGATGATGTATTTGGTTCAAGGAGAAAAATTAAGATGCATTCCCAGTAGGTTTAGAAAGATGTACCTTGGTCAGCAAGACCCCTGGACCAGTAGATGAGATAACAGAGTCAGAGACTGCTGAGAACTGACCCTACCACAACCTCCAAGGTGACTTGAGCCAAGAACACAATTGGTGTTTCTTCAAGTGCAGAAGAGAGTCCCTCTACCAGAACTAAGAGGCAGTCTTCCAGGCAGCCTCCGTCTTAGGGCCCCTCCTCATGTTAATTTGCATGACTCCGTGGAGAGCAGTAACTAATATGAGCCTGAGGATATCTAGCTGGCTCCGCGTAGGCACAAGATTAACGGGTGTTCTGAAAGGGGCTGTGCAGTGGACCAATGCTGAGGTCCTGAGAAGATGCTGGGATCACACCCAGACCAGGCTGTAAGGCAACATCCTTAGTACATCAATGGCTGACGTGACCTTTGAGTGTGCAGATAATGTAAACATTCATGACTCCACATAGCCTCGTCTGTGTGTTGGAGGTGTTACAGTGAAGAAAGAAGATAATAGTAACCTGGTGAGCAACGATCCTCCTGCTGGGTGGCTTTGTGAACAGGACTTTGTTCTTGCTGTTCAGTTGCCCGGTTGTGTCCAACTCTTTGTGACCCTCTGCACACCAGACCTCCCTGTCCCTCACCATCTCCCAAAGTTTGCCGAAGTTCATGTCCATTGCATTGGTGATGCCATCCAGCCATCTCATCCTCTGATGCCCTCCTCTCCTTCCACCTTCAGTCTTTCCCAGCAACAGGGACTTTTCCTGTGAGTCGACTGTTCGCATCAGCTGACCAAAATACTGGAGCTTCAGCCTCAGCATCAGTCCTCAGTGAGTATTCAGGGTTGATTTCCCTGAAGATTGATTGGGTTGATCTTGCTGTCCAAGGGACTTTCAGGAGTCTTCTCCAGCACCACAGTTCGAAGGAATCAATTCTTTGGCACTCTGCCTTCTTTACGGTCCAGCTCTCACAACCGTAAGTGACCACTAGGAAGACTATAGCTTTGACTATATGGACGTTTGTCAGCAGAGTAATGTCTCTGCTTTTCAGCACACTGTCTAGGTTTGTCATAGCTTTCATGCCGAGAAGCAATCGTCTTCTGATTTCATGGCTGAAGTCACCATCTGCAGTGATTTTAGAGCCCAAGAAGAGGAAATCTGTCAATGCTTCCACCTTTTCCCCTTCTATTTGCCATGAAGTAATGGGGCCGGATGTCATCATTTTGGTTTTTTTAGTATTTAGTCTTAAGCTGGCTCTTTCACTCTCCTCCTTCACCCTCATCAAGACCTCATCCTCTTTGCTTTCTGCCATTAGAGTGGTATCATCCACATATCTGAGGTTGTTGATGTTTCTCCCGCCTATCTTGACTCCAGCTTGTAACTCATCCAGCCTGGCATTTCTCATGACGTGGTGCTCAGTATATAGGTTAAATAAACAGGGAAACAGCCCTGTCATACTCCTTTCTCAATCCTGAACCAACCAGTTGTTCCATCAGGGTTCTAACTGTTGCTTCTTAACCCACATACAAGTTTCTCAGGAGACAGGTAAGATGGTTTGGTATTCCCATCTTTTTAAGAGCTTTCCACAGTTTATTATGTTCCACCCAGTCAAAGGCTTTGTTGTAGTCGATGAAACAGAGGTAGATGTTTTTCTGAAATTCCCTTGCTTTCTCTATTATCCAGCGAATGTTGGCAATCTGAACAGGACTTTACCTGTCTCTCAGGGCAAGAATACTGAAGTGAATAGCATGAAAAAGCAAAAAGATAGGACACTGAAAGATGAACTCCTCAGGTCGGTAGGTGCCCAATATGCTACTGGAGATCAGTGGAGAAATAACTCCAGAAAGAATGAAGGATGTAGCCAAAGCAAAAACAACACCCAGTTGTAGATGGGACTGGGGATAGAAGCAAGGTCCGATGCTGTAAAGAGCAATATTGCATAGGAACCTAGAATGTTCCTATGCAATCAAGGTCCATGAATCAAGGCAAATTGGAAGTGGAAAAACAGGAGATGGCAAGAGTGAACATCAAAATTCTAGGAATCAGCGAACTAAGATGGACTGGAATGGGTGAATTTAACTCAGATGACCATTATATCTACTAGTGTGAGCAGGAATCCCTTAGAAAAAATGGAGTAGCATCATAGTCAACAAAAGAATATGAAAGGCAGCACTTGGATGCAATCTCAAAAACGACAAAATGATCTCTGTTCATTCCCAAGGCAAACCATTCAATATCACGGTAATCCAAGTCTAGGCCCCAATCAGTAACGCTGAAGAGGTTGAGGTTGAACAGTTCTATGATGACCTACAAGACCTTCTAGAACTAACACCCAAAACAGATGTCCTTTTCATTATAGGGGACTGGAATGCAAAAGTAGGAAGTCAAGAAACACCTGGAATAACAGGCAAATTTGGCCTTGGAATACGGAATTAAGCAGGGCAAAGCTAATAGAGTTTTGCCAAGAAAATGCACTGGTCATAACAAACACCCTCTTCCAACAACACAAGAGAAGACTCTACACATGAACATCACCAGATGGTTGACACCGAAATCAGATTAATTATATTCTTTGCAGCCAAAGATGGAGAAGCTCTATACAGTCAGCAAAAACAAGACCGGGAGCTGACTGTGGCTCAGACCTGAACTCCTTATTGCCAAATTCAGACTGAAATTGAAGAAAGTAGAGAAAACCACTAGACCATTCAGGTATGACCTAAATCAAATCCCTTATGACTATACAGTGGAAGTGAGAAATAGATTTAAGGGCCTAGATCTGATAGATAGAGTGCCTGATGAACTATGGACTGGGGTTCCTGACATTGTACAGGAGACAGGGATCAAGACCATCCCCATGGAAAAGAAATGCAAAAAAGCAAAATGGCTGTCTGGGGAGGCCTTACAAATAGCTGTGAAAAGAAGGGAAGCGAAAAGCAAAGGAGAAAAGGAAAGATATACCCATCTGAATGCAAAGTTCCAAAGAATAGCAAGGAGAGATAAGAAAGCCTTCCTCAGTGATCAATGCAAAGAAATAGAGGAAAACAACAGAATGAGAAAGACTAGAGATCTCTTCAAGAAAATTAGAGACACCAAGGGAACATTTCATGCAAAGATGGGCTCAATAAAGAACAGAAATGGTAGGGACCTAACAGAAGCAGAAGATATTAAGAAGAGGTGGCAAGAATACACGGAAGAACTGTACAAAAAAGATCTTCAGGACCCAGGTAATCATGATGGTGTGATCACTCACCTAGAACCAGACATCCTGGAAAGTGAAGTCAAGTGGGCCTGAGGAAGCATCACCATGAACAAAGCTAGTGGAGGTGATGGAATTCCAGTGGAGCTATTTCAAATCCTAAAAGATAATGCTGTGAAAGTGCTGCACTCAATATGCCAGCAAACTTGGACAACTCAGCAGTGGCCACAGGACTGGAAAAGGTCAGTTTTCATTCCAATCCCAAAGAAAGGCAATGCCAAAGAATGCTCAAACTACTGCACAATTGCACTCATCTCACACGCTAGTAAAGTAATGCTCAAAATTCTCCAAGCCAGGCTTCAGCAATACGTGAACTGTTAACTCCCTGATGTTCAAGCTGGTTTTAGAAAAGGCAGAGGAACCAGAGATCAA
This sequence comes from Oryx dammah, assembly GCF_014754425.2. NCBI lineage: Eukaryota > Metazoa > Chordata > Mammalia > Artiodactyla > Bovidae > Oryx > Oryx dammah. Next base: position 49,819,155 of record NW_024070196.1, read on the forward strand.
ATTGCCAACATCTGCTGGATCGTGGAAAAAGCAAGAGAGTTCCAGAAAAACATCTATTTCTGCTTTATTGACTATGCCAAAGCCTTTGACTGTGTGGATCACAATCAACTGTGGAAAATTCTGAAAGAGATGGGAATACCAGACCACCTGACCTGCCTCTTGAGAAACCTATATGCAGGTCAGGAAGCAACAGTTAGAACTGGACATGGAACAACAGACTGGTTCCAAATAAGAAAAAGAGTACCTTAAGGCTGTATATTGTCACCCTGCTTATTTAACTTCTATGCAGAGTACATCAGGAGAAAAGCTGGACTGGAAGAAACACAAGCTGGAATCAAGATTGCTGGGAGAAATATCAATCACCTCAGATATGCAGATGACACCACCCTTATGGCAGAAAGTGAAGAGGAACTAAAAAGCCTCTTGATGAAAGTGAAAGAGGAGAGTGAAAAAGTTGGCTTAAAGCTCACCATTCAGAAAACGAAGATCATGGCATCTGGTCCCATCACTTCATGGGAAATAGATGGGGAAACAGTGGAAACAGTGGCTGACTTTATTTTTCTGGGGTTCAAAATCAAGGCAGATGGTGATTGAAGCCATGAAATTAAAAGACACTTACTCCTTGGAAGGAAAGTTATGACGAACCTAGACAGAATATTAAAAAGCAGAGACATTACTTTGTCAACAAAAGTCTACTAGCCAAGGCTATGGTTTTTCCAGTGGTCATGTATGGATGTGAGAGTTGGACTGTGAAGAAAGCTGAGCACCGAAGGAAGAATTGATGCTTTTGAACTGTGGTGTTGGAGAAGACTCTTGAGAGTCCTTCGACTGCAAGGAAATCCAACCAGTCCATTCTAAAGGAGATCAGTCCTGGGTGTTCATTGGAAGGACTGATGCTGAAGCTGAAACTTCAATACTTTGGCCACCTGATACGAAGAGCTGACTCAGTGGAAAAGACCTTGATGCTGGGAAAGACTGAGGGCAGGAGGAGAAGGGGATGACAGAGGATGAGATAGTTGGATGGCATCAGCGACTCAATGGACATGGGTTTGGGTGGACTCCAGGAGTTGGTGATTGTCAGGGAGGCCTGGTGTGCTGCGGTTCATGGGGTCACTAAGAGTTGGACATGACTGAGTGCCAGGAGCCAGCATGAGGAACTCCGCCCATGGCAAAGGTCATGAGGAAGGAAGTTCAGCATTACGCAAAGGTGGGATCGAGCCTCAGGAGAGCCCCTGTTCCCGAGCCTCTACCCCCAAAACCAGAGTCTGCCTACTTTACTGTTTTATGCTCTCACTTATACCTCTGACTTTACAGGGGGCTGTCCCCCACCACCTCTCTCGGAGAAGGAGTTAACTTGCAGCTCCAGTCAATAAAAATTCCTGGGTGTGACAAGAGTGTTTCAACTTACAAACTCTTCTGAAGGTTCTCTAGCCTGCCTGAGAGGGTTCGTCCGGCCACATGTAATTGTTTACAGCGTCCCAACCGTGAGAGGCACGAGATGCTTTAAACTTTCTAAATACAGATTTGTTTTGAGAAGTTAGAAAATTATTAGTATAGTATAGTGGGTTAATTAGGAATTATATTGGTGAAGGGCTTTTCATTTGTTGAGCCAATATTTGCTGCTAAATCTCCATATTCCCTGCCCTTATAGTGAATATAACTAGCATATGAGAGAAATAAGTATTAACCTTTGATATTAATCATGTTAAACCTTAGGCTAAGTAAATTCCTTTCTTGATTATAACGCCCTGCACCCTCACCCTATAAGAATGCAACTTTATGGTGCCTTCGGAGGGTGGCGCCTGGTTTAAGAAGATTCACCCCTGGAAGAATAAGTTTTCTGGTTGACTGACCGTTATCAGAAAGGGCCATAAAATGTCAGCAGGCCTCATGGCAGAAGATGATGTAAAACCCCTAAGACCTTTGTATACATTTATATGAAGCACCTGATTTTGACAAGGGTCAGGTCTGCTGACCCCACGTGACTCTGTATTCATCCCCATGTATAACAAAAATTATATAAGCAAATCTGAAAATAAAGAAAATGGATCAGTTCTGGAAAGACTGATTCCCCCGTGTCGTTCTTTCTTGTTCTCTGTTTTTCTGGCTGAATTCCCATCTGGAGCATGGGTACTCGCCAAGCTTGCTAATTTTGCCCTGGCCTCTAAGACCCACGCGAGAGGGAGCCCAAGGTGGGGCACCCTCCGCTATTCAAGTGGGCGCCGGTGGCCTACATAGGTGGTACAAACTCCTTGTCTTGGAGTTTTATTGGTATTCCATGTAAACCAAGTTATTCAGCATCTTTTTCTCCACTAATTTTCCTACTACATTATTCTTTTCTAATCTCTCTTCATATTTCTAATTAAATAGCTTTTTCCTAGGATGCCAATTCCATCTCCCCTTCGAATTACCCTGGATCCACTGAGGCTGGACCCCGGCAACTGAGTGACTGAACTAAACTGAACTTACCTGCCTCTTCCTTTTGGTCCTCCCATTCCCAGCATTCACATGGGTCCCCCCAGTGATGCTACCCAGTGTAACAGCAACTCAGGGCAGGACTCATCTTCATCAGGATACCCAATTCAGCCACTCTTAGAGGCAGGCATCCCAGACAGCTGATGCTTTGAACATAAGTCACCTCCAGAGGGATATGCTCCTGGCACAGTCCATGTCAGGATTTCCACTCAGCTACTCTGAACTTGACTGTCCCTCAGCTCTGGAGAATCTTCAGGAATTACACAGCTCACAGCTCCCCAGTCTCTTTAAGGTCCCACCCAAACCAAGTGACCCTGGCTGGCCTCCTGGGCCTCCTGGGGGTTCCTGCCCTCATGGATCACAGGTGTGTGCTGCTGGTTTAACATCTGAATACAGTCATTTCATGTATTTTGTCCATGTTTCAACTGTTTGCAGAGGGAGGGCAAGTGCAGCCAGTGACACCATATGGTCACAAGCTTCGAGCTACCCTTTAAAATAAACACACGTGGGACTTCCCTGGTAGCCCAGTGGTTGACCACGCTTCCACTGCAGGGGCCACGGGCTTGATCCCTTGCCATGAAATTAGGATCCCGAATGAAAAAAAAATCCTGATTTCTATCAATAGGTCATTCTATGGGATTACACCTAAAATAACAAACAATATTTAAATAAATAAATACATGTGAACCAGGGTGTTCCTCCCCAGCCTCACCCCACAGCCCACATTTTAATGCCTCCATTCTGGTCTCCCACATGGAATCTGTCTCAAGTCCTGTGGATCCTGGCAGACTCCTCTCTGAAATCTCTGCCCTCCTCCCTCCCACTCATCCAACCTCACTGAAGTAGTCTCTCAGCAGGCCTCTGCCTCTCAGTCTTGTCTCCGCTTTCCACAAGCATCGTCCTGAGACACTCCTGCCACACTGCCGCTGTGTTCAAACCCCACCCCGGCTCACAGCCAACCTTGCTCTCTATTAGGAGGACATACTGGTCATCTCTTCCCCACATGCCTGTCTAGACCCAGTTCCTGCTCCTCCCATTGCCTGTGCCTGCCTGTGCACACCTGCAGGCCTTTGAACATGCTTACCTGGACATGCACACCTGCAGGCCTGTGAACATGCTCACCTGGACCTGCACACCTGTGGGCCTGTGAACATGCTCACCTGGACACGCACACCTGCGGGCCTGTGAGCCATGCTCACCTGGACATGCACACCTGCAGATCTTTGAACATGCTCACATGGACCTGCACACCTGTGCACCTTTGAGCCATGCTCACATGGACCTGCACATCTGCGGGCCTCTGGTCCCCCCTCCCCTCTGCCCAAGAAAGCTCTCTTCCAGCCTTGCCCTTGGTAAGCCCCCAGAAGCTTCACCATCACCTGTACAATACTTCCTGAAATCAAATCGACTGTCCCCTCCTCTCTCTCTGACTCTTCCCTTGCGTACATCACACAGTCTCCATGACCCCTAGTGGGAGGAGGGGCACCTGCCTCTCCTCTCAGGATCACAAATGCTTTCAAGAGCTGGAACTGCATGTTATTTCTTGATTCCCCTGCTCCTGCAAGCGTCCCACCCACGCTACATGCTCACATTCAGGCTGAACTGAATCAAGCCCTGGCAAGCAGCAGAAGCCGACTGTGATTGATAGAGAGACACCAGGGCGCCCCAGAATGCAGACCCCAATTCCAGCTCTGAGCACAGGGGACCATTCATCCTGTACCCCACACAGGAACCAGAGTGGTAGAATTACAACGGCAAAGCCAAGTTTGAAAGAAATTGTTCAAGCCAAGTGAAATCAGGAGGAAAAAGACAGTCATGGGGGTAGAGATGGATGAATCCCTGAGAAGAGCAGGAGGAGAGGGTGGGAGTGGAGGGCCTGTTTCCTGGCAGCTCCTCCTGTCTTTCAGCCTCTTGTCACCATGCACATGCAGCTGTGTTATCAAGCAAGAGAATAAATAAGTCTCCTCTGAGTTGCAAAACACACATGAACTTCCTTAGCACAGGCAGCACCAGGGCAGAGCCGACCAAGGGCACGTCCCAGCCCAGACCTGCCAGCAAGTGGAGGGGAGGGGGCAGCATGGGCTGATGGTGTATCTTCGAGGTGAGAAAAAGAGACAGTTACCAAGGAACTGGAGGGGGGTGGGCCTAGGAGAAAGGTTCTCGAGTCAAGAGAGCAGAGATTTTTAAGGAGGGATTTAAAAGTGTGTATTTTGCTTCAGAAATTATAAATAAAATTCTCAGACATGGATTTGAGGGTCCACAGGAATTTCTGAAGTGACAGCCTCTGAGGACACAGAGATGAATAAGCCACCGTCCTCTCCTTGGAGGAGCATGGAGAGATTGCAGGGGAGAGGCACGAGAATAAATACAAGAGGATGCAGTGTGATGGATGGCGTGGCTGAAACAGACACGAGACACAGGAGGGGCTCACAGGAGAGAGTGTTAGCAAGGAGACTGGAAAACAAATAAAAACCTTTACCTCTAATATCCCCGCAGCCCTGTCAGGATCCCCACTCTTGGATCATTTTCACAAGGGCACATTTTTTGACTGCTCCCTGGGAACAGTTTTAGGGACATCAGAAAAGTACAGTTAGGAGCACACAGCTGGCAATCGATAAATGCAGATTTAGGGACTTCCCAGGTGGTCCACTGACTAAGACTCCATGCTCCCAATGCTGGGGGCCTGGGTTCTGTCCCTGGTCAGGGATTTAGTAGATCCTGCATGCCACAACTAAGACCTAGCATAGTCAAATAAATAAGTATTTTTAAAAAACAAATGCAGATTTAACTGACGTGGTCTGGGGATTCATCGTGATCATCTCCCCAGGAAAGCCACCTCACCTTTATAAATCAGAAATTGACCCCAATTCATGTTCTATCACCTAGGTATGCTGAGGGCATAAACCACCCTAAAGCTGAGAGTTGCTGGAAAAATTAGTTTATCTCTCATGTAACAAGTCTGGCAGGGGCTGGCCGGGTGCTCGACTCTGCAGATCAGCTAACTGCAGCCCACAGGCCAAATTCAGCCAGACTCCCGCCTTTGCAACTGAAGAGCAATCGGAACACGGCATGCTCATTTGTTTACTGCTTCTTGGCAGACTGTGTGAAGTGAAAAATATTTACTATCTGGTCCTTTATAGAAAGGGCTTCCCTGGTGGCTCAGCGATAAAGAATCCGCCTGCAATGCAGCAGACACAAGTTTGATCCCTGGGTTGGGAAGATGCCCTCCACTCCAATATTCTTGCCTGGAGAATCCCATGGACAGAGGAGCCTGGCAGGCTACAGTCCACAGGGTCACAAAGAGTCAGACATGACTGTGAGCACGCACACACATCTTTATAGAAATAGGGTGTTGATCCCTGGACTACTGCCTGTCATTTGACTCCAGGACCAGTCACCTGGGGAACAGTTACAGAAATTTCTGCAGCAGTAAATAAATTCTCTTGCATGAAATTACATGTGAATTACACACAACTCCACTCATGACTCATTAGCCAGAAATGCCACATGGCTCTACCCCACCACAGAGGCTGGAGGTACAATAAAATTACTGATGAACTACATGAGTGACCACATACTATACACCTTCAGATTCCTTTTTTAAAAATAAAGAATTCCAGGGACTTCCCTGGCAGTCCAGCGGTTAAGACTTCACCTTCCAATGCAGGGGTTCAGGTTCAGTCCCTGGTCAGGAAGCTAAGATCCCACATACCTTTCTGCCAAAAACCCGAAACATAAAACAGAAACAACACTGTAACAAATTCAAAGAAGATTTTTAAAATGGTCCACTTCAAAAAAAAAAACACAACTTGAAAGTAAAAAGAATTCCACAAACCCTAGAAAACAATCTATCTCAGGCAAAAACCATGTATGGAAACAATCTGGCCCAATGGCGTTTTCAGGAAACTCAGAAGACAGGTCAAGCAAGAATAAGAACAGCCCTTCAAAAAAAAAAAAAAATCACAGAAACACACACCTTTCTCTGATTAGAATTTTTTTCTTATTCAAACCTCCTGGCACTCACATAGCCTTGCAAATTTCTCTCAAGCCTTTTCGGAGAGTCTTCATTGCCTTCCTGAACTGGGCACAATTTCAAATCTGATTTCCTTTAGTCACTAAGTGCAAGCTGTGATTCCCACAAATGTCCCTAAGTGACAGGCTTTATCCTTGTCAGCACTCTGTTCTTGCCTCTGAACTAAGCCCCCTGTTCCCAAGACAACGTTTACCACCAGCACTTATGGCTCTCAACTTTCTTCTCCTCCCCTCCTTTTCTGTCTCCCAGCCGGGTCTTTATTCTCTCTCCTTCCATCCTTCCAATTTCCTTCCACCCCACTGTCCCCACTCCTGAAATGTGTACTTGCCTCATCACCACTCCAGACTCTCCCTCCCGACCCCCCAATTAGGAATCACTCCAGAATTCCCTTGAATCATCAATGGCTGTTTGTTGCAGTCTCTTCAACTCAAACTGCTTATTTCTTCTTTTAATACATAGAGCACCTTCTGTTCAAACTGCTGGAGGGCCTTGGATGGTGAGGTGTCTTTTCAGTTTTTAATGAGTCCAATTCAGTGTAGACTCATTTTAAGATCTACATTTAAAGTTCTCTTATTAGCTTCACGGAGGGCAGGGGGAACATATCAGAGCCTGGCATTTAAAATTTCACTTCTTAACCTAAAGATATTTCAGAGTTTCCACTGGGATCAAAAATAAGCATCAAAGAAGACACCATATCCACTTAACGAGAAAAACAGCAAAGGAGATAGCCAAGTATTCAAATGCAGAGTCAACAAACTGAGGAGTTTAACAAGATCACCCAGAATGGAATGGTTTCTGTCTCCTTACAACTGTATTTATAAATGTTTTCCTAAGAGATAAATAAGCAGATTTTTGGATGACAGACATGTTTTCTCTTCTAAGCTTTAGGCAACATGTTTGCCTTCTCAGCTATATCTTTGCAAATGCCTATACAAAAGACCTGAAATTCCTGAAGAGGCCAAGTTATCTGCTGGCACTTGGCTTCAAAACAGAGGGAGTGCTCACCCAGTTCCCCTCACATCCCATGGGGCACTGGGAATGACCAGAAACATCACACACACACACACACATTGTTTTATGCAGAAAACCTCCTGTTGCCATTTTTCTGAACAACTGCTGTCTTGAATAGGTTTATGATGGAAAACTGATCCTGCAAAAAAAATGCCAGGATCCTATCTGACACCTATTATTTTATTTTAGATGCCACATCAAAGTTAGAATGCAGTGTTTCTTTACTGTAAAGTTGTCATCGTAAGAACTCCACTGCCTGTTTCTGAAAACGCAAATTTGGCATTCTCAACAGGGCACCATCAGCCTAGGTAGGGTCCAAGCCAGAACCCAGAAATCTCTGTTCAAACAAGCCCTACTTGAAAGCTCCATTCAGCTCTCCAGAGCCATGTGCAGAAGCCAAACAATAGTAAATTCAGCAAGGACAAGAGATGTCTTCTGTCAGGTCTGGCCCTGTTCCGGGGGAAGGGGATTAGGACAAGCTGCCCAAGCAGTAATTAACAAGACAGGGACAACCCCAAAGGGCAGTGTGACTGGCTGAAGCAAGCGAGGTCTGCACACTAAGGCTGAGAATTCCTGCGTTGTCTGGGGTTCGGTGACAGTCACCTGCCCCAACTAACTGGCATTTTATGAAGCTAATGTGCATTTGGAATCTCCAAGAGTAGCATATGAATACAGAATACAATAGGAGGCATTTTCTCAACATATTTTCCCAATGTATCACGAATGTTTCATGGACTATCTCTAAACAGACTCATCTACTGTATGTGGCCTTTGGGAAATAACTATGCCAGAGAAGGTTTTCTCTGTTTGTTTCATTTTACTTTATTTCCTTGGTTTTCAATGGGTTATTTACTTTCAGGCCAAAGGTCTTAAGCAATGCTGATACAGATCTTTTAAAAGAAATTAGCTTCATCCTGCTAGTGTTATAAAAATAGGAGAGCTGGAAAAGAATTTCGAGATTGCAGAGTATTGCTCTCGTTTTAAGTTAGGGGAAATTGATGCTCAAAGGAGAAAATGTTGGTGCGTGGACGGACACACAGCAAGCTGGGTAGCAGCCAAGATTCCAATGTTTTCCCTGATGCTCAACCCAAGGTTCTGTAATCGTTTTATGCTATGGCTTCTTGTCATCATTAGAGGGAAAAACTAGAAAGAAGGAGCTGTGATGGGAAGAGCAACTTCTTTTGCAGCCTACAAAAAGGTCACCAAATGCTCTTATTTAAAATTCTTACCACAAAATCTGAAAGTGAAATACAAGCAGCAAAAGCTCACAATATGTGATTCAACAACAACAACAACAATTTAATGTTGGATTGTATATCTATGTAAAGTTTTGAAATGCAAAAAATTAGCAGGATTATTAGGAAAATTATGGGCAACAAGCTTTAAGATTTTGGTGTAAGGGTAAAATCCCAAGTCATAAATCATAAGATTGGTAATTTGACTACCATAAAATTTTAAACATATGCAAGACAGAAGACTCCATAGAAAGTGAAGGGACAGGACAAACTAAAGACAATATTGGATACATAAATTAAAAATTAATATCCAACTTACAGAATGAGCACCTATAAATCAGTAAAGAAAAATCATCTCATAGCCAAATGATATGAAAAGAGATTTCCCAGAAATGGAAGTGTAAATGACCAATAAACATATGAGAAGATGTTCAACTTTGCTAGCAGTCACTGAAATGAAAATCATAACAATAAGAAGATATTGTCACTCATCAAACTGACATTATTTACAAGACTATATAATACCAAGCACCAAGGAAAGAGGAGGGAAATGAGAACCCTCATTCATTGCTGGGAGAGGACCCACTAGCACAGCAACTTGGGAAAATAATTGGCTGCTTCAAAATATTAAAAGCATGCAATCCCTTAGATTTAGCATTTATACCTCCTGGAACTTTTTCCAGAAAAGTACTTAACATATGTTCATAATGAGACGTGTGTGAATACAATTAACCCACCATTACTGGTGGCTCACCGGTAAAGAAGCCACCTGCAATGCAGGAGATGCAGGTTCACTCCCTGAGTCGGGAAGACCCCTTGGGGAAGGAAATCGCAACCCACTCCAGTATTCTTGCCTAGGAAATCCCATGGACAGAGGAGCCTGGCAGGCTACAGCTCATGAGGTTTCAAGGGTCAGACATGACTTAGCAACTAGACCATATGGGAAAGAGAGAAGATCTGCAAACACACTAAGCATTCACCACTGCAGGAATGGTTAAATAAGCCACGATATATCCCAATTATTGACTCTTGTAGCAGAAGCAAGTCAAAGACACATGTATCCCATATACCTTGCAGCGTTATCCACAGTAGCCAAGACATGGAGGCAACCTAAGTACCCATTGATAGATAAGTGGATAAAGAAGATGTGGTGTATATATATACCATGGACTATGATTCAGCCATAAAAAAAGAAAATATTGCCAGTTGCAACAGATGGACCTTGAGGGCATCACATTATGTCAAATGAATCAGACAGAGAAAGACATATACTTATGATATCACTTATATTTGGAATCTAAAAAACAAACAACAAAAACAAGCTCATAGTGCACAGAGAACAGATTAGCAGTTGTCAGAGGTAGGGGTGGGGTAGGGAAAATGAATAAAGTGGATAAAAAGGTATAAACTTCCAGTTATAAAATGCATAAGTCATAGGTATATAATATACAACACAGAGACTATTGTTAATAATATTGCATTGTATATCTCAACGTTGGTAAGAAAGTAGATCTTAATAATTCTCATGACAAGAAAAAAAGTTTGTAACTGTGTTGGTGATGGATGTTAACTAGATTAAGATGATGATCATTCTGCAATAATACAAATATCAAATCATTAGGCTATATACTTTAAACTCATATAATGTTACATGTCAGTTATATCTTAATTTTTACAACAGAATCATGCCAGAAGACCCCTGCTTTCAATAATGTGTGTATATGGTCACTCAGTCGTGTCTGACTCTTTGCGAACCCACAGACTATAGCCCACCAGGCTCCTCTGTCCATGGGATTCTCCAGGCAAGAATACTGGAGTGGAGAGCCATTCTCTTCTCCAGAGGAATTCCTGATCCAGGGATCAAACTCAGGTCTCATGCAAGGCAAGAGGATTCTTTACTGTCTGAGCCACCAGGGAAGCCACTGCTTTCAATAATGGTTGCCTGGATAATCCCAACCAGCTCTCCAGCTGAGGACACAACCAAAGCTGCTCAAAATTTGACCATGACTTCATATACATTATTAATACTATGTATAAAGTACTTAACAAATGTGAACGTACTATATAGCACAGGGAACTCTACTCAGCTCTACCTAAACAGGTCGCAAATCCAAAAAACAGGGGATTATGTGTACCTATAGCTGATCATGTGTACCACAGCTGATGGTACCTAAGCTATGACCAACCTAGACAGCATATTAAAAAGCAGAGACATTACTCTGCCAACAAAGATCCATCTAGTCAAAGCTATGGTCTTTCCAGTAGTCCTGTATGGATGTGAGAGTTGGACCAAAACAAAAACTGAGTGCCAAAGAACTGATACTCTTGAACTGTGGTGTTGGAGAAGACTCTTGAGAGTCTCTTGGACTGCAAGGAGTTCAAACCAGTCAATCCTGAAGGAAATCACCCTGAATATTCACTGGAAGGACTGATGCTGAAGCTGAAACTCCAATACTTTGGCCATCTGACAAAGAATTGACTCCTTAGAAAAGACCCTGATGCTGGGAAAGATTGAAGGCAGGAGGAGAAGGAGATGACAGAAGATGAGATGGTTGGATGGCATCACCGAGTGAATGGACTCAACGGACATGAATTTGAGCAAGTTCCAGGAGTTGGTGATGGACAGAGAAGCCTGGTGTGCTGCAGTCCATGTAGTCGCCAAGAGTCAGACACAACTGAGTGACTGAACTGAACTGACTGACAGCATATTCACTTTGCTGTACAGTATAAACTAACACAACATTGTAAAGCAACTATACTTAATAGTAAAAATAAAATACAACAGACAAAAAATATTTATTAATATAAGGATGACTTAATGGAGGCACCAGAGAAACAAACAAAAATATGAAGAGTTACTACACCAGAATCCAGGAGAGAACAGAGGGCCAGGAAGATGAGCCTCGGACTCGAGGTGTCATTCCCTCTGTGGGCATCCGTCAGTATCGAGGAGAGAGCTGAGGGGCTGAGAGTTTTGACAGCCTCACGGGGCTGGGGCAAATACTGGAGCCCAGAGCTCACAGAAGGGTAGAGGCCTAGGGAATCTATACATTAAACTGCAATCTCAAAGAAACCTATACTCAAATTCAAAAGACTTAGATTAGCAGAAAGCAGAAAATGAAAGTTAAAAGAGTTTATACTACCTAGTTTCAAAATAATCAAGATGATGTGGGCAAAGAGACATATAGCTACAAGGAATGGAATAGGCAGTCCAGACACAGATTTGCAAATATATAGAGTAAATGAATTTTCAGCAAAAGTAGCAAGGTACTTCCATGGGGAAAGAATTTTTTTTAGTAAATGTGCTGGGGGGGAAATTGGCAAAAACATAGCAGAGAAAGGGATAGTTGGAGAGGAAGAGGGAAGTAGATGCAGAGAGAGAGACAAACAGAAGAAGAGAGAAATAAAAGGGAAAACAAGAGAACCAGTGCTCTTACCTCCTGCTCTGATGAATCACAGACCTAAACCTATAAAACTAATACCAGGAAATAAGGTACACAGTCCTTACGACTTTAGGGTAAAATTGATAGGACACAAAGACCATGAACCATAAAATTAAAGATTGATAAATTGGACTTCATTACAACTTTAAAACTTTTGTTCTTCAAAAGGCATTAGTAAGAAAATAAAATGAGAAATCAGAACAGAAGCCAGGAGAAAATTTTGCCAATGTGCATCTAATAAAACCATAGTGTCCAGAATATAAAAACAGCTCTAACAACTTAATAATTAGAAAAGAGTTAATAGAATTATTAGAAAAGAGTTAATTATTATTTTAATTATATATTAATTATATATTTTAATTATATGTCAATTATGTATTCTTTAATTATATAGAGTTAATTATTATTAGAAAAGAGTTAATAAAGGATTTTGACAAACATTTCAACAGAGATGATAAATGAATGTTAAACAAGCACAGGAAAAGATGGTCAAAACACATAGTTATTAAGGTGATGTAAATAAAACCACAATGAGATACCCTTATATATACTCACTAGAATGGCTAAAATTAAAGACTGATAGTGCCAAATGTTGACAAGGAGTGGGAGCAACTAAAACTCTCCTATACTTCTCCTGGAAGTATAAAATGATACAATCACTCTGAAAAACAATTTGGCAGTTCCTTATGAAATTAAACATACACCTACCATATGATCCAGTGATCCTGAGTATTTAACCATGTGAAATGTGAACATTTTTCCACACAAAGATTTGTATACAGATGTTTATGAGAGCTATATTCATAATAGCAGGAAACTGGAGACAACCTAAATGTCCATGTACAGGCAAACAGATAATAAATTCTATCTATCCCAGGGGGAGGAGAAGGAATGACGTATTAATACATACAACATCATGAATAAATCTCAAAATGTGATGCTAAGCAAAAGATGCCAGACACATCTTCCCATCTCTATTACACTGTAGAAGAGGCCAGTCTAAGTTATAGAGATGGTAACCAGGTCAGTGGTTGCCTAGGAATAGGGGCAGGGAACAGGGAAAACTTTCATTGTCGTGGCAATGCTATACATCTTGCTAGTGGTACTTATTACTCAGGAGAATAAATTTGTCAAAACTCATCAAAATGTACATTTAAAGTGGGTGTGCTTTATTGTATCCAAATTGTACTTCAAGAATTTTTTATTTTTTAGAAAGCAGCTACAGAAAAAGGGAAGATTACCTTGAAAGTAAAAATAGACTGATAGTAACTTCTCAACACAAACAATGTAAGCCAGAACACAATATAAGGATATAATCAAAGTGTTGAAAGACAATAACTGCCAACTTAGATTTCTACTACCAAGTAAATAATTCTTACAGAACAAAAATAAGATAAGAGCATTTGCATACCAACAAAAAATATTTATGTGGAGCAAACATTACTAAATAAAATACTAACAAAGGCCAAATAAAAGTTATCCCAAAGTTTTTCAACTGATTAGATCAGGCCCATCAGATTATCCAGGATCTTCTCCTTTGCTTAAAGTCAACTGATGATGAAGGTCAAACGCATCAACAATATACCTCATAGCAATACCTAGATTTGTGCTTGATTGAACAACCAGGAGCTATAGTCTAGCCAAGTTAATGCATAAAACTGATCATCACAAGTATTAGCTAATACTTTCAGAGAAGCAATTTTCCAAAGCATTGACTAAGCCTTTAAAAGATCAATATCCTGTACCATCACTTCTGCAAATGAACCTAAGAAAATAAGCTAAAAAACAAAGCGTTATTTACATAAGAAAACTATTTAGAAACAACCTAACTGGCCCCATTGGAGAAATTAAGTAAATGATACAATACTTGTCTGAAGAAACAATGAGGAGCTATTGAAAGGCTTACAAAAGTTTACAATTATATTTGTAAATGCCTGTGATAAAATACTAAGTCAAGAAATGCAGGAGACAAAATTGTTTTGTAGAATGTAATAAATTTGGAGAATAAGAACATTAAGTGGAACTAGGAAAAAATGGTAACAGTGATTCTTTATGCTTTCTGCTTTTCTATTTTCTGACAATGACCTTGCATTACTTTTCACACTACACAGAGGGAAATAAAGAAGAATGTTCCATGCAAACCACAGATGTCTGTAAAAAAGAGAGATGTCATTCTGGTAATTAAGAGTGTTTTGTCCTATTACAGACCCCAAGTCTTTTGTATGCAAATAAGGTCAATCAATGACCTACTCTCATCTTTAAAAGAAAAAAAGGGGAGAAGACCAAAAGTGAAAAAAAATGACACTTTCCTCAACCTAGCAGAGATCCCAAATAGAAAGGACCTTTTCCGACATAGTTACCTTCCCAAGTCACTGTGAAAGTAACTTTAATAAATTACCAAGGGAAAAAATACACTTTCACCAGCCTTGCCCTTCCCAATTCAGCTCAATTTCACGGTGCACGACTGCCTTCTATTTTATTGTCACTAAGGCACCAGAGAAAACAAATAGAATAAAGACTACCATTGTTAGCAGACATTTTGAAAAAAACAAACAAAAAAATTTTTCTTTCTTACAGTTCCAATGGGTTATTTAGTTTCAGTGGCATCTGTTGACAATGAAAAATGTAACCACCATAGCCATAAATCTCCTTTGGTTGTAAATGTTTAATTATAATGTTTCCATTTCAATTTAAGATAAATTCGCTTTCTATCTTAAGAAAGAACTGTTCCCAAGGAAACAGAACAGGGGGAAAAAATCCACAGCAGTGATTGTTACCCAGCCCCTCTGAAACTCCTCTAAAGCAGAAATCCAGTCAGTCCTTCCCAGCAGGTTACCAACAGGTAACCACAGAGGAGATCAAATCATCACCCTCATGCCATCCTCAGGAAGTTCTCTGGCTCCGCTGGAGTTCCCGGAGAAACAGATCACGCTACACTCCCTCCCTGCATCACATAAAGCAAGTTTCCAGCCACAGATGCTCCAAAACATTTTTCCCATAGACCTGAACATTACAAACATCTCGCTCTCCCATCACAGTTGTATCTGGTGGATTTCTCTAGAACCGCAAGGGATAATAGCCACCGCAGCCTAGATCTCCTGCTAGGGACGGGGTAAAGGAAACCCAGGAGAAGCCCATTCTCTACCCGGGAGAAGAAAAGTAATAAAAGTGCCTTGAGAAGCATCACCCAGAGAAGCTGCTCCAGGGACTCCTGGTTCTGATCATAATTATAAATGAAAATCTGAATGTAACCCCAGATAAGGAGAAACTGGACAGTTGGACCCATCCCTCGGGCTGCTTCTCACAACTAAGAGGGGTCTCTCAGTGTCGGAGAGCTGGCGACGGCAGGGCAGTCAGATCGTCTTCATCTTCACTGGCCCACTCACTCAACATGTGTCAAAACTTCACTTAGTGTCTGGAGATTTCATAGAATGGGATGTATGTCTGTGTCCAAAGTCAACCCTACTTGTAGCATAGACTGTGACTTTACAAACGATGATCAAAAGTTGCTACAGAGAAACACCCCTCTCCTGATCTCAGCTCAGGTGGGGTGGAGTTACTTAAGGAGCATTTGCTCCTCGTTCCTAATTAGAACTTCTTCTATCTTTTTAAGGAGATCATTTATTGAGGGCTTACACTGTCCTTGGCTCTGTACAAAAAACTTCAGACAATTATCTCATATAGTCCCCAGAGCACACCTCACAGTAAGCATTGTTCTCTTTTCAATGTCACAGATGAGAAACTGAGGAACAGAGATTGAGTCACCTGCCTGAGGTCACACAGCTAGGAAAGGACAGGGCCTGCATTTGAACCCAGATCTGACTCCAAAGACTGTCATTTTCAATGACTGTAGTATTTACTTCCCTGCAGACAAGTCAGGCAAATCCCAAAACTACCCCCAGTTCATAGGTAACATTCAGATTTCCAATCATAGGCACACTGGCTGCCATGAAATTTGAACAACTATCTCCTATTTCCCTATTTCAGACATCATCAGCTTGGTTTCCCCAGAGGCAGTAACAGCACACAGATACCAGATTTCACAGCTATTTTCTCTCCCGAAATACCTTCTAAACCTCCAATCTTTTCTGCTTTTTGATAAATCATGATCTAGGCCCCTAGCAAAGCTACTGCTTTATTTGCTGTTGCCTTTGAAACAAGTAAAAGTGGAATCTAAGTGGGTTTCTAGGGAGAAAACAGAACATACCTTGAAATTCTCTTTAAGGATCAATCCAATTTCATTTGCCTAATTGTGTATCTGGGCTTAAGAAAATCTGTTTTAGAGGGAAAAAAAACATCTTTGAAAACACTGCATTTGGATTCAAATCTTTACAGTGGATTTTTTTAACTGAAGTTTAGTAATTTATGGTATTATGTTAGCTTTGGGTGTACAACAAAGTGATACACACACACACACACACATATACACACACATACTCTTTTTCAGATTCTTTTCCCTTATCGGTTATTACAAAATATTGAGTATTGTTCCATATGATACACAGTAGGTCCTTGTTGGTTATCTATTTTATATATAGTAATGTGTGTCTGCTAATCCCAACCTCTTTAGGGTGGATTTCTGCAGAAGGAGGAAACTGTTAAGAGAGCATGTACAAAGGCTAGGCTGTTCTTTCTATTTTACTTTATTTTAATCCCCACAGTGAGTCTATAAGGAAATTCCCACTTCATAGAAAAGGTTCAGAGAGTTTCTCATCTGACTCAGTTCACATAGCTGATCAGAAATGGAGGAACCACGATGGAACTCAGTTCTCTGCTTTCAAACCCCAGGCTACACCTGCCTCTAAAAAGCCCCCTTTTCTCTGGATCTGAGAGATTCTTTCCAGATCACACTGGGGGCTGCTTCTGCCACAGCTGGATGGTGGGTGGTATACAGGGGATCTCAAGGCCAGAAGGGCCAGCAGACATCCTCAGAGGGTGAGACCCGCTCAGGTGAAACACACAAGTGTGATTCTCAAAACCAACATTCAGCTTATCTGCATTTAGAAAGAAACCCTGTTGAAATCTCCGCCCTTTTATCAGTTCATTATACTTTTCTTCATCTCTCTCTTCTCTGTATCACAGTGGTACAAAGGTTTACTTCAAATGGGTGTTTTAAATTGTTTCTTTCAACCTGGAAAGCTTATTTTTTCATAGCAACCATCCAGGAATCACTATGTCTATCTTGATGCAGAGGTGAATACAATTATAGTAAATCCGCAATACTTACAGGTCACTTACTCTGTGCCAAACTCTGTTGTAACTGGTTTAGAAACATAAAATAATTTAATGTTACAACAGTCCTATAAGTAGATACAAATTTTTCTCTGAAGTTGAGGAAATTGAGGCACAGGAGTTCAAATAACTTGTTTACAGTCATATATCTAGTAAGTGGTGATATCAAGAAACATTTCCTAAAAGAACAACATCACGTGCTTAACAATAAATGCCAATAGCCAACCCCAGGGTGATATGGCGATTTATAGTAAGAAAGATGTATTTGGTCTCCTTCTCTGTTCCTGACACAGAGCTCCTAAAACCTTTGGAACTTCCTAACTGATGAGAATAATCAAGGTGACTTTTGTTCTGTTAGTGAGGTGACTTTTGGAACTCACTTGAGGATGGTGAGGATGGTTGATTACCAGGGCAATCAACTATGTGACCAGAGGATTGGAATTTTTAGTCCAGCCCCGCGACCCTGACCTCCTAGAAAGGGAGAGAAGCTGGAGGATGAATCACTTGCCGATGAGCAGTGATTTTTAATCATTCACACCTATGTAATGAAGCTTCCATAAAAACCCAAAAGGACAGGCTTCAGAGATCTTCTAGGTTGGTGGATATTTGGGGAGAGTGGTGGCTTGGAAAGAACATGAAAGCTCTGCCCCCTTGCCCCATACCTTGCCCCTATGCATTTCTTCCATTTGGCTATTGCTGAGTTATATCTTTTATAATCAACAAGTAATCTAGGAAGTAAAATGTTTCTCTAAGTTCTGTGAGCTACTATAGCAAATCAATCAAATTCAAGGAGGAGGTCATCAGAACCTTCGATCCACAGCTAGTGACTCTGAAGCATAGGTGACAGCCTGGACTTGGAATTGGCATCTAAGTGGGGGAAGAGAGGGCAGTCTTATGGAATCTCACACTGACTCTAGGTAGACAGAGGCAGAATCCAGTTGAATTATAGGACCCCCAGTTGGTGTGGGAGCACTGCTCAGTGGTGGTGGGAACCACTCCCTCCCCAACATACACACATACATTGGAGTTGGGTTCAGGACTTTTATGCAATTTGGAGGAGACAGTAGGGCATGGAGAGGACTGTGGAAAACCAGAGCGCACAGCCCCCTTGTAAGCTGAATGGCCAAGGCAGCAAGGGCAGTTGCGATCTTTCGCTATCAGCCTGACTTCTTGTTAACAGAACTTCCAACTTCCCCAGAGAAGCCAGAAATGCGTATTTGCAGCCAAATCTCCTCATTTTTTAAATGTTGGCCCAAACTGAAGGGAAAAAGAAAACATTCAGCAAGCCACACAAAATAGTTTCAAGGAAGGTCTACCAATTTGCCACCTGTATTTAGGAGATTCCAACGGACCCCATGAGAAGTACCAACAGTTTATATGTCTATGCAGTTGAGGCAACCTGGTGGGACTCTTGAAAACAAAGACACTGCTTTGCAACTGTCTAATCAAAGGGAAGATACAAGGGGCCTTTATTAACTGGAAAATAACAGTGCCCCCTAATGAGTCACTCAGCATCAAAGTGCATCAAATTCATCACTGCTGTTTTTATTTTTTGAAAATCATTAAATATCATTTTCTTTCCCTTTATAGCAAGATCCAAGTGACAACCGATCCATCAGCTTATCTGCTGATGTTTAACTACAGCATTTTGCATTCATTATTTCCTACTTAAATCATTCTTTGAAAAAGAGGAATAACTTCATCTTGCCTCTTGACAGCAGAGAAATTAAATATCAAGACTTTAAGATGAGTGTTTCCCCAACCAAACACCACCAGCAGATCCATAAAATTAAGCCAGAAGAGCATCAACCCAAAATAAGACAGATAGGGACAAGTTTGTGAAAAAACACCTCTCATTTCCAAAAGTTAAGAAATTTCTAAACTCAGACACAACTTGCTATATTGGTACAACCACTTTGGAGAGCCACTTGGTGACATGAAGAGAGTTAAAGATATTTACACCCAAGGAGGCTGCAATCCCATTGCTAGGACAGACCCTGGTGATTGGGCATCCCATTTTAAAAATCTGGTCCCCAGCAAGGAATAAATTTTGGGTACAACTCAGAAAAATCATACACGAAGGACACTAAAGTTACATGAAATAGTAATTTTCTTTATTAATTGCTTTGGACTCTCATATTTTCTATTCTATGCTAATCTATTCAATTTCTTTTTTAAAAAATAAACTTGTCACTACTCATTAACAGTCACAACCCTCAATTTAAAACCACTATCCCAGAGGACCTGGTGCAAACCATTAAGATTGCACTAAAATCTATACGAGCAAAAATTTAATTTAGGAAATGTTGCACTGAGGAGAAGAGGCAAGTTGCGGGATGATCCTGATAGCATGATGTCATGTACATAGTTTTAAAACATGACAAACGCAGTTCTATGGAACTGTACCTGTCTTGGTCCATTTGGGCTACTCTAACAAAAATGCCACCTGCTGGGAGGCTTATAAGCAACAGAAAATTATTTCTCCCAGTTCTGGAAACTGGAAGTCAAAGATTGAGGTATCAGAAATTCCCTGGCTACCCAATGGTTAAGGCTCCATGTGGAATCTTCCCAGGCCAGGGACCCAAACTGTGTCCCCTACATTGGCAGGTGGATTCTTAACCAGCAGTGTGCACGTGTGTTCAGTTGCTTCAGTCAGGTCCAACTCTCTGTGATCCTATGGACTATAGCCTGCCAGGTTCCTCTGTCCTGGGGATTCTCCAGGCAAGACTACTGAAGTGGATTGCCATGCTCTCCTCCAGGGGATCTTCCCAACCCAGGGATCGAACTCGAGTCTCCTGCATTGGCAGGTGAGTTCTTTACCACTAGCGCCACCTGGAAGTCCTCTTAACCACTGAACCTCTGGAGAAGTCCTTAAGAGTCTTTTTTATAAGGGCGCTAATCCCATCATGGAAGCTCCATCCTTCCACTGATAAGGATCTCCCAAAGGCTTCTCCTTCTAATACCATCACCTTGGAGATTAGGATTCCAGCAGATACACGGCAGAAGCAGGGTGTGTGGGATGCTGGGGAGACAAACACTTGAACCATAGCAGTATCTACAAAATAAAATTAAGTGAACACTCATAAGAAGCATAAGCATGTAACTCAAAATAGTGGTTAAATCTAAGGAGGAAAGAAGAGGAATACAATAGGGATAGTTTGGCCATTTGTTTTTGCTTGTTTGCCTTTTGCTTTGTTTTTTGATGGTACCATGCATCTTCAGAGATCTTAGTTCCCCAATCAAGGATCGAACACCCTGGGCAGTGAAAACACAGAGCCCTAGCCACTGAACCGCCAGGGAAGTCCCTTTGCTTTTGTTTTTTTAAGCTCTACAGCAAATTTAGGGAAATAACAAAGTGTGACAAAGCTATGCAATAGATAGGTAGATATTTGTTACAATAGTCTCTACATTTTCAAATAGGTTTGAAATTGTTCTTAGAGAAAGAAAAGTAAAGGAAAACAAGAGCAGAGAGCAGTCAGCTTCCTTGCTCTCTGGACAGTTATGGTCCCTCTCTGTTAAGAGGTGGCAGGAAGTCCAGGAGATGAGGTGTTCCTAACTAGATCATCCTTCCTTATTCATGCAGTAGCACCTACTATGCACTAGGCATGGCTCTGGGCAACAGTGACTCCATGTGAACAGACACACCGGTCCTATAGTCCTGAAGCCTATGGATTAAGTGCAATTAGTGTCAGAAGTATAAAAGTGTAGCAGCAAGAAGAACTCCAAATACATTTTGCAGACAGTCCCCGACATGGCAAAGGGACCGTGACTCCTACAGTTAAGTGTGGGCTGCATTGTATAGACAGAAGGTATAGACAGAAGAGCCTGGCGTAGCTTCACAGCAGAGAAACCTAGCAAATATTGGCCGCAGCCGGTGACCAAGGTGACCAGCATCAACAGTGACAAAGGGTGCTGGTCACGGGTACTCTCAGTATGATGTGATGAAACTGAAATTTCACCTCTATAGTCTGCCTCCCAAAACTTATAATCCCAGTCTAACCATGAGGTGGAGAAACCAGGCAAATGGCAATAGGAGGACATCCACAAAATACCTGCTCAACACTCCCCCCGACACCATCAAGGTCAACAAGTACAAGGAACATCTGAGAAACTGTACTGGCTGGGGAGACAAGACGACCAAATGTGATGTGGTGTCCTGGTGGGATCCCAGGATAGAGAGAGGACATTAGATGAAAACCTTTAAAAATCTGAATTAAGTATGGAGCTTTGTTAATATTGGGTTGGTCGAAAAGTTGGTTCAGACTTTTCTTTAAGATGTTATGGAAAAACACGAACTAACCTTTTGGCAAACTCAATAATAACATATTGATATTGGCTAATTAAATATACCAAATGTAACATAACTGTTACATCACTGTTACTGCCCAGTGTTAGTAATAGAGGAAACTGAGTGTGGAGAGGGTGGAGAGTTTCTACGGGAAATTTCTTTACTATCAGCTCAATTTTTCTGTAAATTTCAAACTGATCCAAAACATAGAATGTAAAGTAAAAAGTAAAAAGCTAACAAAAATAAAAACATGAAAAAAGAAAAGAAAAAGTAAAGTCTACTAATGAAAAGGTGGATCATCTTATGACAGAGGAACGTCCTCATGGGTGGAAGCCTGCATGTCCCTCCTGCACATACCGTCAAGTGGCCTTAAGTAGTTACATGCAGATACAGATGACAGCATATGGAGCCAGGCTGCACCTGTACCCACGGAAAGCAACAGAGGACACTGGCTATGGGGCCGGATAAAACCAAATCAAACATCCTTTTAAAAGGTTTCTAGGACTTCCCTGGTGGTCCAGTGTTAAGATGCCACTCTTCCACTGCCGGGGACATGGCTACAACCCCTGGTCAGGGAACTAACAGCCCACCTGCCTCACGACTAAAAAAATAGAGGGAAAATAAAGACATAGAGGTTTATTCTTATACAGGAACGGAAAGGAAACCAGGCATACTACCTTTTCTGTAGGTATAAAGGAATTGATGCTTGGTTGAGACAGTGTTAAATGAATACTTTCAAATCACAGAGTATTTTCTCCAGGAAACAATGAGGGGGTCGGGGAAGCATTTGAAGGTTCATTTGCCTGCTTTTGTCAAAGACTTGCACCAGATCTGAGGAAGGTTTCCTGGCTCCAAAGGTCAGTTTGGTCAATGACATCTATAATATCATCATAATAAATATGTCAAAGTAAGTAAATAAATACATCACAATAAAGACATAAAAAATGATTTAATGGAGCAGCTGGGGTTTCTAACAAATACCAGCCTGAGAAGTCAAACAAAGAGTCATTCCCAAGAGCAAGAACTTTGCAGGTTTCCCTCGGTTAATTTCATCAACCGCCTGTCAGAAATTTGGTGCAAAGGCTCTGATCTCAGATCACCATGTGGGCAGACCTTTGGAAAGAAAGCCTCCCATTTCCTCTGACTCAATTTCTGCCTGCATTAGGGAACTACAGAAGTCAAATCCCACAGCAGAAATAAAATCTGCACTCAGTAAGAAAGGGCACATCTAAACCTCAATGATACTTGAGTGTCAGAGAAATTCTATTCTCCACTTCTGTTTCACAACATGGGTACAACCCCTATGTTGCATGAAGCTGGTAATGCAGTAATCAAGGCTGAGCTTCCTGCAGCCTCGAACAGTATCGCTTACCTTAGGGATGTGGGGAGGCCACCAAAAACCCGCCCAAGTGTTGACCTTTGGCAGAATTTCTCTTCAGAACCTCCCTCTTCTCTTTTTCTCTGGTGCTGGGAAAGGAGTCTTGGGCTTAGAATAATCCGGCATATATTTATGGAGTGCCTACTAAGTGGCAGGCACTATTCTAGGATCTTGAAGTCTGGGTTCATATTCCAGCTCCACCAGTCCTAGCTCTGTGACTGTGGACCCTTAAGATCTCTGAGCCTCACTCTTTCCATCTGTAATTGTGATCAGTCATGCTACCTTCTTCAAGGAGACATTTTGATAATACATGGAGATAAAATATAACATAGAACCTAGCACACAGTAGGAGCTCAGTAAGTGTTGCATTTAATAGAATTTGCTTCCAATACCCCTGAGAACTCCTAAATTGGCACCTCTCCAGAATCATTCAAATTGGCCCCAGCCAGGTCCATCCTCCATAGATGTTTCATATTCTCAGACAATTCAACCACTATAAAACTTTGCATTAAAGGACATTATGTATCCATTCCTCTGTTGATGGACATCTAGGTTGCTTCCACGTCCTATGTACTGTAAATAATGCTGCAATGAACATTGGGGTGCATGTATCTTTTTGAATTATGGTATTCTCCAGGTATATGCCCAGGAGTGGGATTGCTGGGTACCTATATACAATGGAATACTACTCAGCCATAAAAAAGAACGAAATTGTGCCATTTGCAGAGATTTGGATGGATATAGAGATGGTCATACAGAGTGAAGTAAATCAGGAAGAGAAAAACAAATATCCTATATTAACACATATTTGTGGAATCTAGAAAAATGGTATAGATGATCTTGTTTGCAAAGCAGAAGAAGAGTCACAAACAGAACAGACATATGGATTCCAAGAGGAAAAGGAGGGGCCAGGATGAATTGGGAGATTGGAAATGATGTATAAATACTATTGCTACTATGTATAAAATAAATAACTAATGAGAATCGACTGTATAGAACAGGGAACTCTACTCAGTGCTCAGTGGTGACCTAAATGGGAAGGAAATCCAACAAAGAGGGGATGTATGTATACCTATAGCCGATTCACTTTGATGTACAGTAGAAACTAATAGAACATTGTAAAGCAACTATACTCCAACAAATTTTTTTTTAATTCTTGAAAATGAATACAATACAGTGTTCAGTTCAGATACGTTCAGTCACTAAGTCATGTCCGATTCTTTGCAACCCCATGAATCACAGCACGCCAGGTCTCCCTGTCCATCACCATCTCCTGGAGTTCACTCAGATTCACGTCCATCGAGTCCGTGATGCCATCCAGCCATCCCATCCTCCGTCGTCCCCTTCTCCTCCTGCCCCCAATCCCTCCCAGCATCAGAGTCTTTTCCAATGAGTCAACTCTTCGCATGAGGTGGCCAAAGTACTGGAGCTTCAGCTTTAGCATCATTCCTTCCAAAGAAATCCCAGGGCTGATCTCCTTCAGAATGGATGGGTTGGATCTCCTTGCAGTCCAAGGGACTCTCAAGAGTCTTCTCCAACACCACAGTTCAAAAGCATCAATTCTTCGGCGCTCAGCCTTCTTCACAGTCCAACTCTCACATCCATACATGACCACAGGAAAAACCATAGGCTTGACTAGATGGACCTTAGTCGGCAAAGTAATGTCTCTGCTTTTGAATATACTATCTAGATTGGTCATAACTTTTCTTCCAAGGAGTAAGCGTCTTTTAATTTCATGGCTGCAGTCACCATCTGCACTGATTTTGGAGCCCCCCAAAATAAAGTCTGACACTGTTTCCACTGTTTCCCCATCTATTTCCCATGAAGTGATGGGACCGGATGCCATGATCTTCGTTTTCCGAATGTTGAGCTTTAAGCCAACTTTTTCACTCTCCTCTTTCACTTTCATCAAGAGGCTTTTTAGCTCCTCTTCACTTTCTGCCATAAGGGTGGTGTCAACTGCATATCTGAGGTTATTGATATTTCTCCCGGCAATCTTGATCCCAGCTTGTGTTTCTTCCAGTCCAGCGTTTCTCATGATGTACTCTGCATATAAGTTAAATAAGCAGGGTGACAATATACAGCCTTGACGTACTCCTTTCCCTATTTGGAACCAGTCTGTTGTTCCATGTCCAGTTCTAACTGTTGCTTCCTGACCTGCATATAGGTTTCTCAAGAGGCAGGTTAGGTGGTCTGGTATTCCCATCTCTTTCAGAATTTTCCACAGTTGATTGTGATCCACACAGTCAAAGGCATTGGCATAGTCAATAAAGCAGAAATAGATGTTTTTCTGGAACTCTCTTGTTTTTTTGATGATCCAGTGGATGTTGGCAATTTGATCTCTGGTTCCTCTGCCTTTTCTAAAACCAGTTTGAACATCAGGGAGTTCACGGTTCACGTATTGCTGAAGCCTGGCTTGAAGAATACAGTGTTAGTATCATATAAAGAATGGTTTAATAAGCCGCCTTCCCAGACATGTTTACATTTGAATTTCCACTCATCCTTTAAGGGCCATTCAAATGTCACTTTCTCTGAGAGGGCTTTTTCCTCCATTGAATCCTCTTTGTTCTTCTGCACTTGGGCTCTTGTCCTAAAACTGTGCAGCGCGCCACCTACTGGCCGAGTTTGCAGACCTAGCCTCTGTCTCTCGCACCAGAGTTCCCAGCATCTTGGTGGGGAGAGAGCCCTGCTTCTAAAAGACCGTAAAAAGTCAAGCCAGTTGTTTAGACTTGCTGAGACAGGCAATGGGGAGCCACCAGGTCATGATGAAAGCGGTATTTTAAGATTACTCTGGCGGCTGATAACAGAATGGATTAGTGGAGAGAGATCACAGTCAGAGAGGCCATGAGACAGCCACAGGGAATTTCTAGGAATGAGCCGGCATACCACCAGGAATACATTCCTCAGTCAGTGATGCCAGCCTGGTCAGCAGGAAGACTCAGAGATGTAAACTAGACACATATTTTTAGCAACCATACCTGAACACACAACTATAAAAGTTTCTGCTGTAGGACATCCCTAGTGGTACAGTGGTTAAGATTCTGCACTTCCAATGCAAGGGGTGTGGGTTTGATCCCTGCTTGGGGAACTAGGATCCTACATGCCTTGCAGACTAAAAACATTTTTTTTTTAAATTTAAGTTAAACAATGTTTTAATGTTTCCATTCCAAGCCAGCATACTGAGAATTAGGAAAACTTCTTAGTCATCTAAACATAGCCACTTTGAAACCTATTAACTTATTCCCTACATGGTATCACTACTGAAAATGAATATTTGATTAAGAGAATGAAGACAAGCCACAGAGAAGGAGAAGATATTCACAAAGCACATAACTGTTAAACAATTGGTATCTAAGATATACCAAGAACTCTCAACACACAAGAAGGAGAAAAAACAGCCCAATTTATTAAAAATGGGCTACAAATCTGATCAGACACCTCACCAAAGAAAAGATACAAATGGAAAGCAAGTACATGAAAAGATGTTCCACATCATATCTTCTTAGGCAGTTGCAAATTAAAACAGTGAGAAACCACTACCCACCTCTTAGAGTAAAATCCAAAACACTATTTGGTTGTTACCAAATACCCATGAGCATACAGAGCAAAAGGAGTTCTTATTCACTGCTGATGGCAATGCAAAATGGTGCAGCCACTTTCAAAGATAGTTTGGCAGTTTCATACAAAACCAGATGTATTCTTACTATAAGATCCAGCAGTCACACTCCTTGGTGTTTACCCAAAGGAGCTGAAAACTTAAGCCCACAAAAAAATACACACACAGATGTTTACGGAAGCTTTATTCTCAGTTGCCAAAACTTGGAAGCAATCAAGATGTCCTTCAGTAGGTGAATGGATAAACAGTGGTTCACCCAGACAACAGAATATCATTCAATTCTGAAAAGAAATGAGCTAGCAAGCCACAAAAAGACATGGAGGGACCTGAAAAGCATATTACTCAGTCAAGGAAGTCAACCTGAAAAGTCGACATTCTGTGCGATTCAACTTTATGACATTCTGGAAACAGCAAAACTAGAAGGATAATAACAAAATCAGTGGTTATCAGGGTTTGGGGGGAGGAAAGGAGGACTGAATAGGTAGAGCAAAAAGGAGTTTTATGGTAATGAAACTATTCTGTATGATACTAGAATGATGGAGACTTGTTATTGTTCATTTATCTAAATCCAGAGAATGTACAATACAAAGTGTGTGCTGTTTCTTCAGTCGTGTCCGACTCTTTGTGATGCTATGGACTGTAGCCCGCCAGGCTCCTCTGTCCATGGGATTCTCCAGGCAAGAATACTGGAGTGCGTTGCCGTGCCCTCCTCCAGGGGATCTTCCCAACCCGAGGATTGAACCCATGTCTCTTAAGTGTCCTGCAGTGGCAGGCGCGTTCTTTACCACTAGTACTACCTGGGAAGTCCCCGTACAATACCAAGAGTGAACCCTAATGTATATTGTGGACCTTAGTTAATAAGAATGCATCTTTATCATGCTAAGTGCAGTGAGACAGAGGAAACAAATGTCATATGATATAGCTTATATATGGCATCTAAAATACGACAGGGATGAACTTATTCACAAAACAGAAACAGATTCACAGACATAGAAAATAAACTTATAGTGACCAAAGGGGAAACTTGGGCAGAGAGGGATAAACTAGGAGTTTGAGATTAACAAATACAAACTACTGTCCATAAAATAGAAAAGCAATAAGGATTTACTGTATAGCAGGGAGAAGGCAATGAAAATCCACTCCAGTACTCTTGCCTGGAAAATCCCACGGACGGAGGAGCCTGGTAGGCTGCAGTCCAGGGGGTTGCTAAGAGTTGGACACGACTGAGTGACTTCACTTTCACTTTTCACTTTCATGCATTGGAGAAGGAAATGGTAACCCACTCTAGTGTTCTTGCCTGGAGAATCCCAGGGACAGGGGAGCCTGGCGGGCTGCTGTCTATGGGGTCGCGCAGAGTCAGACACGACTGAAGTGACTTAGCAGCAGCAGCAGCAGCAACAAGGTTAACTATATTCAATATCATGTAATAACGTATAATAGTAAACAATCTTAATATATATACACATACACTTATATGAATCACTTTGCTATACATCTGACACTAATACAACATTGAAATTCAACTATAGTTCAATTAAAAAAAAAAAAGCCCTCTATGGCTTAAGAGAAAGTGAAGTTGCTCAGTCATGTCCTACTCTTTGCGACCCCATGGACTGCAGCCTATCAGGCTCCTCCATCCATGGGATTTTCCAGGCAAGAATACTGGAGTGGGTTGCCATATCCTTCTCCAAGAGATCTTCTGACCAAGGGACTGAACTCCGGTATGGCTTAAGAGAACCAGGGCTTAATTACCACTCATGCTACTGTCTTTGACAGGCCAGCAAGGGGGGACTTCTGCTTGCTATCACTGACAAAGACTCTCCCTAACTAAACCTGAGTGAGGATCCCTGAGCCTCCCTCCTCTGGACCATGTATTTATCCTTGCCCCACCTGTGTAGCCCAATTATAGCAAGAATCCTAAGTCAGTTTAGAAATATCGCGCCCCATCCTTGATGTCTGATCACCCTCTGTCTCCAGTCAAATTCCTCATGCCCATGCTAGACATTTGATCGCTCTGGCCTGCCCTCAGCAAGAGCCTGGTTTGGTCAGTCTCGTAAGAATCCCTTATTCTCAATGTCTCCTAGCAGTTTGCCATCTACCGACCCCATACCCACTCTGTTTCTTGGCTGTAAATCCCCAGCTGTCTTTACTGTGTTGGGAACGGAGCCCAATTCCACCCTGGGGTCTCTCTTCCCTTGCTGAAAAGGTTTCTAAATAAAGTCTTTCTCTACCACTTTAACCAGTCTCTTTCTTTAACCAGAAGAAAGCTGGCTCTGGTTCTCTCTGGCACCTCTCAGAAGCCAGGCTGATGGGTGGGTTTTGACAAAGCCTTTTGTGTGTTCTGCCCACCCCCACACCATCCTTCCTCCTGGTGGGAGCACTTGACTTGAAAGAAAATGGTGACTAGACTGGACAACACAAAACCCAACAACATTGCTGCTAAAGTCATAACATAATAACTAAAATAAAAAAACTAAAGACAACAAGTGGGGAAAAACATTTGCAGTTAAACACGAGAAAGATTGTTAAATTTCACCCAAAACAGTCAATGCAAATTAAGCCTACAAGAAGACAGCCATATTTCAACTATCAGATTCTCTTTTTAAGGCAATGCCCAACAATGGCAAATGAATGGAGAGCTGGGCGTTCTTACATAGATCAGGCAGGAAAATTTCACAAAAGCTTCAAAACCTTGAAACACTGTGATGTCTTTTGAACCTACCCATTCACTTCTAGCTTTCTCTCCCAAAGACTTACCTATTGGAATATACAACTTCGTGTTTTTAAAAAATGAATGTTTAAAAGGGAGAAAAATGAAACAAAAATGGCCAGCAGCAATGCTTTAAAGAGGAAAAAAATGAAACTTGGTAAATGAATAGAATATACTTCTATAATATCAATAGAACACCACACCGCTTTTAGATAGTACATTAAAAATTACAGGTTCTGGGACTCCCCTGGTGGCCCAGTGGCTAACACCCCATGCTCCCAACGCAGGGGACCTGGGTTCAATCTCTGGTCAGGGAACTAGATTCCACATGCTGCAACTAAGAGTTCACATGCCTCAACTAAAGACTGAAGGTCTAGCATGCCACAACTAACACCCGGGGCAGCCAAACAAATAAATAAAAATATGTTTTGAAAATCATAGTTCATTGAAAGGCCCTATTAATCTTGAAATTGTTAGGAAACAATGCTTATATGTGCATATTTGTACTGGCTCAGGGGTGGGCGCAAGAACCCACCACTTCCGCCAGTTTTTCAAGTGAAAGTGAGAGTCGCTCAGGCGTGTCCAACTCTTTTCGACCCCATGGACTATGCAGTCCCTGGAATTCTTCACGCCAGAATAGTGGAGCGGGTAGCCTTTCCCTCCTCCAGGGAATCTTCCCAACCCAGGGATCAAACCCAGGTCTCCCGCATTGCAGGCGGATTCTCTACCATCTGAGCCACCAGGGAAGCTCAGGAATACTGGAGTGGGTAGCACATCCCTCCTCCAGGGAATCTTCCCGACCCAGGAATCGAAAGGGGGGTCTCCTGCATTGCATGTGGATTCTTCACCAACCGAGCTATCAGGGGTTGATAATTATTTTTATGGTTAAATATCTAATGACATGAAAAGATGTTGCCATATATTTATTCTGCATTATTACAGAAAACAGCTTTCAAAGGTAAAGAAATTCTAAAATCGACGAAAGTCATATATTTTTGGACACTCATATACCCATAAACCCATATGAGTATATATAAGTAGACTCATCAAAATATTAACAGTGGTTACCTGTGAATCATACACTGGTTCAGAGATGACTTTTATCTTCTCTGTTTTAATAAGTAACCAAACATCTATTACTTTGAAGTAAGAAGCTTTCTATTACACTTAGCTTTCTATTACACTTAGCTTTCTATTACACTTAGCTTTCTATTACACTTATTTCTATTTGGCTGAGAATGGCCAGAAGCATACATGAACACAGAGTTTCCCACTGGTTAGCAAAAGAGGTGAAATATTTTTAGAACATTTTTTTTTTCCTTTTCTTTGACTCGTCTGATCCCTTTTAGGGGGAGGGGAGGGGTTCTCCATTTCCTATAGGTGAATTCTGTTGCCACTTTCTAGAGAAAATTACAAACAACATGATGCATTTCTATACATCAAATCTTGGTTTTGAACTATTTTGACAGCTGGTACTTAGAGGTCTCTAGGTGTGCAGTGACAAACGCTACTATAAATCCAAGAATTCTGTATTCTAAGTTCCATGATTTTCCAATCCTAAAATTATTTTAAAAAACAAGGTACCTCTATCTTTTGATGGTGCTTAAATTCATTAATATTTCTTTTATTCCTATATCCCTGGCAACACATTAAAATCATCTGTGGAGGGACTTCCCTGATGAGCCAGTGGTTAAAAATCCACCTTGCAATGCAGGGGACGTGGGTTCAGTCCCAGGTCCTGGAACTAAGATCCCACATGCAGTGGGGCAACTAAGCCTGCAAGCCACGACTACTGAGCCCACACCCCACAACTAGAGAATCTCTGCACCACAACAAAAGATCCCACATGACCCAACTAAGACCCGACGCAGCCAAACAATAAATTTTTCTAAATAAAAAGAAAGAATCCCCTGGGGAGGTTTTCTTGGTTGATTTTTTTTTTTAATAGTAATGCCTATGACCCAGTTAGGGCTAAGGTTTAAGGAACATGTGTTTTTAGAGACTCCCAGCCTATTCGGATACACATCCAGGACTGACATGTCTTGACTGATTCATTCACCAAGTAGTCATTAAGCCCCTTGTATTTGTTTCCTAGGGCTGCTTCAACAAATTACCGCAAATGTAATGACCTAAAGCAACGGAACTATCACAGTTCTGTAAGATAGAACTCCAAGCCCAAGGTGTCATCAGGGTCTCAGGGGAAGGACCCACCCATTGCTTTCTTCAGCCCCTGGTTGGCCCAGGCCTCCTTGACTTGAGGCCGCATCCCTCTCACGTCTGCCTCCATCTTCACATGGGCTTTTCCTCTGTGTGTCGATCTTAGAAGGACACATCGTTGGGTTGAAGGCCTGCCCAGATACTCCAAGATGATGACCTCATCTCAAGATCCCTTAATTACCTCTGTAAAGACCCTTTTTCCAAATAAGGTCAAGTTCACAAGTTCCGGGCATTCAGATGTAGAAACATCTATTGAGGGACTACCCTTCAATGCACTATGGTGCATATTTCCACGTTGTAGATGGCTTGCTAGTGCTGTGGGTGCTGCTTTCTACTGCGTTTTCAGTCCATTTGTGACCAGAGAGCTGAAAGAGTGTGCACAGCATGGGTACATCCCCAGGCCTTGTGAAGAGCCCAGTGTCATGGACAAGAGTGGGGACCCAAGGGGCGAACTGCATTGGCTACTTACTGGTTCTGAGACCTAGGGAAATCGTTTAAACTAAACCTCCCCTAATTAAAATTAAAAGCTTCTGCACAACAAAGGAAACTATAAGCAAGGTGAAAAGACAGCCTTCAGAATGGGAGAAAATAATAGCAAATGAAGCAACTGATAAAGAACTAATCTCAAAAATATACAAGCAACTTATGTAGCTCAAGTCCAGAAAAATAAACAACCCAATCAAAACATGGGCCAAAGAACTAAACAGACTTTTCTCCAGAGAAAACATACAGATGGCTAACAAACACATGAAAAGATGCTCAACATCACTAATTATCAGAGAAATGCAAATCAAAACCACAGTGAGGTACCATTTCACGCCAGTCAGAATAGCTGCTATCCAAAAGTCTACAAGCAATAAATGCTGGAGAGGGTGTGGAAAAAAGGGAACCCTCTTACACTGTTGGTGGGAATGCAAACTAGTATAGCCACTATGGAGAACAGTGTGGTGATTCCTTAAAAAACTGGAAATTGAACTGCCTTATGACCCAGCAATCCCACTGCTGGGCATACACACCAAGGAAACCAGAATTGAAAGAGACACATGTACCCCAATGTTCATTGCAGCACTGTTTATAATAGCCAGGACATGGAAGCAACCTAGATGTCCATCAGCAGATGAATGGATAAGAAAGCTGTGGTACATATACACAATGGAGTATTACTCAGCCATTAAAAAGAATACATTTGAATCCGTTCTAATGAGGTGGATGAAACTGGAGCCTATTATACAGAGTGAAGTAAGCCAGAAAGAAAAACACCAATACAGTATACTAACACATATATATGGAATTTAGAAAGATGGTAACAATAACCCTGTATGCGAGAGAGCAAAAGAAACACAGATGTATAGAACAGTCTTTTGGACTCTGTGGGAGAGGGAGAGGGTGGGATGATTTGAGAGAATGGCATTGAAACATGTTTGATATCATATAAGAAATGAATCGCCAGTCCAGGTTCAATGCAGGATACAGGATGCTCGGGGCTGGTACACTGGGATGACCCGGAGGGATGGTACGGGGAGGCAGGTGGGAGGGGGGTTCAGGATTGGGAACATGTGTACACCCGTGGCGGATTCATGTTGATGTATGGCAAAACCAATACAATACTGTAAAGTAATTAGCCTCCAATTAAAATAAATAAATTTAAATTAAAAATAAATAAACTATACCTCAATTTACACGTCTACTGATTGGAAATGACAATAGCTTTTAGCCTCCCAAGGCTCTAATATTTC
The DNA here is from genome assembly GCF_014754425.2 of Oryx dammah. Classification (NCBI taxonomy): domain Eukaryota; kingdom Metazoa; phylum Chordata; class Mammalia; order Artiodactyla; family Bovidae; genus Oryx; species Oryx dammah. The sequence goes on from NW_024070196.1 coordinate 49,852,529, forward strand.
TGATTTTTAAACACGTGTGTTTCCTCAAAGAGTAACAGTGGTGCTGGGCACCTAATGAGAATGACATTGTTTTTCAAAAACTTTTTCAAATGAATAAGGAACAGACAACAAAACTACACGAAATTGTCCTCAGAGACACTTAAAACGTTCCATGTGTTCTATTGTTTACGTTTCAGTAAAATATTTTACGGAAGGAAAGTAACCACCATGAACTAAACCTGGCGGGAAAATCTGCTCAGAAACAGAGGCAACTGTGACCATCACTCTACTGTCTTTCTCCCTCCTCCTGCCCTTCCTCCTCCTTTTTCCCTCCTCCTCCCCCTGCCCTTCTTCCTCCTCCTCTTCATTCTTCCTCTTCCCCCTCCCCCTCTTTCTCTTCCTCCTCCTCCTTCTTCTTCTCCAACTTGAATAACGCACTTTAAGCACAATAAAAGATTTAGCCCCGCTCATGTTCTGTGGAGCCATAAAATGACACGTGACATTTATGTGATTAGAGATGACTTTTCCTCTCTTACCACTGTTTGTTCCTTAAGGTTTCCACTGTTCAATTTCACAACAAGCAATGAGTTAGCTGAGTTAGTAAAAAGGATAATCCTTTCTTCTGCTCAACTGGTTATAATCATTTCTGGATTAGAGCAGGTCAAGAAAAACTCCTGAAATATTGGATCCAGATGTTCAAACATGGTAATACTTCATGGTAAACATTTACCTTTCAGGTCAGTTTCTCTTTCAATTGGGTTATAGTCATGTTCATTCCAATCCCAAAGAAAGGCAATGCCAAATATTGCTCAAACTATCGCACAATTGCACTCATCTCACATGCTAGTAAAGTAATGCTCAAAATTCTCCAAGACAGGCTTCAGCAATATATGAACCATGAACTTCCAGATGTTCAAGCTGGTTTTAGAAAAGGCAGAGGAACCAGAGATCAAATTGCCAACATCTGCTGGATCATCACAAAAGCAAGAGAGTTCCAGAAAAACATCTATTTCTGCTTTATTGACTATGCCAAAGCCTTTGACTTTTGGATCACAATAAACTGTGGAAAATTCTGAGAGAGATGGGAATACCAGACCACCTGACCTGCCTCTTGAGAAATCTGCATGCAGGTCAGGAAGCAACAGTTAGAACTGGACATGGAACAACAGACTGGTTCCAAATAGGAAAAGGAATACGTCAAGGCTGGATGTTGTCACCCTGCTTCTTTAACGTCTATGCAGAGTACATCATGAGAAACACTGGGCTGTAAGAAGCACAAGCTGGAATCAAGATTGCCAGGAGAAATATCAATAAGCTCAGATATGCAAATGACACCACCCTTATGGCAGAAAGTGAAGAGGAACTAAAAAGCCTCTTGATGAAAGTGAAAGAAGAGAGTGAAAAAAGAAAAAGGAGAGCGAAAAAGTTGGCTTAAAGCTCAACATTCAGAAAACAAAGATCATGGCATCTGGTCCCATCACTTCATGGGAAATAGATGGGGAAACAGTGGAAACAGTGTCAGACTTTATTTTTGGGGGCTCCAAAATCACTGCAGATGGTGACTGCAGCCATGAAATTAAAAGACGCTTACTCCTTGGAAGGAAAGTTATGACCAACCTAGACAGCATATTAAAAAGCAGAGACATTACTTTGCTGACTAAGGTCCATCTAGCCAAGGCTATGGTTTTTCCACTAGTCATGTATGGATGTGAGAGTTTGACTGTAAAGAAAGCTGAGCACCAAAGAATTGATGCTTCTGAACTGTAGTGTTGGAGAAGACTCTTGAGAGTCCCTTGGACTGCAAGGAGATCCAACCAGTCCATTCTAAAGGAGATCAGTCCAGGGTGTTTTTGGAAGGAATGATGCTACAGCTGAAACTCCAGTACTTTGGCCACCTCATGCGAAGAGTTGACTCATTGGAAAAGACTCTGATGCTGGGAGGGATTGGGGGCAGGATGAAAAGGGAATGACAAAGGATGAGATGGCTGGATGGCATCACCCACTCGATGGACGTGAGTTTGGGTGAACTCCGGGAGTTGGTGATGGACAGGGAGGCCTGGCGTGCTGCAATTCATGGGGTCGCAAAGAGTCGGACATGACTGAGCGACTGAACTGAACTGAACTGAACTGAGGTGTGTCTATTTCTTTCAAGATATCTATTTTAGGGTTTGGCTTCTTTCCTATGGAGACTCCTGTTTCCATGGTGCACTCCCAAGAACTTGTCTCTGTCCCAACTTTCAGAGGAGGATGAGCTCTGCAATGTGGTTTCTGACCATACAAAAAGTGGCAGCCTATTTTCTCCAATGTTTGGGTCCCAACGGTCTGATGGAAACCATTGAAGAAACAATCTCACCTCAACCTAGCTGGTTGCACATTGTCTCCATAGCAAGAGTCCATTTCATCCAGCTTTCCTTTCCCTTTTGCTTTATCGGTTCTGAACACTTTCAAATTTGCCTATTTTTCTAACCTCTTTTCTCCTCTTTGGGCAATGCAACTGTTTATCTTGTGGTTTTCATCTTTATTACTCTCATTTCCTCACAATGAGTGTTCATTAAAATATTTTAAATGAAGACCTTTACTGCCTTCCTCACTTAGCCCATCGAATCTTCCCATATGACACATTTTTAATTCTTATCACAGAACTTCAGGCAGTGTGTGCATTATATTCTGTTAAAAACCCTATTCCGCCCAAGGTTGTCACAATTCAGAGATTACAGCTTTCAGTGGGATGTTTCATTTAGGGATATATTCATAGATTCACTTTGTTAGCCCGGCAAATACGGCCCATGAGCTTGTATTTCACACCTCATTTGATCTCACAATTCAACAACAACAAAAAAAAAGTATAAAAAGAACCAATTATTTATTTAGATTATGGAATGGATTTTAGAAGGATATTAGATAAGCATAAATTGTCACGCCAAAGCAACAGTCCCTGTCCTTCTAACATCCCCAGGGAGGTCAAAAACAGAAAGTGAAGAAAGAGAAGAAGAGGGCGTCAGAATGCCTGATAATTACATAACTCTGGTTATGAAAGGGCTTTTTTCCTCTTGTAACTTTATAAATCTCTTCTAAAGAGAATGCAGAATTGATTCTCTCAAAACCAAAAGTGATAACCACAGCCTGTGCTTGTCCTTCAATTTAAAACATCAGCACTTGATCAGTCCAATGTTTCAACCAAATCAATTCCATGTACATAAACCATGGAGAAGGCCATTTAAGACCCACACAGTAATTTCTGAGGCTGCACATCCAGGCAGCCCACTGGGGCTGCTCCAACCCAGCAGGAGGGTCCAAGCAGGACTTCTTAGCCACTTCCTGTTTCTACCCTCCTGTTTTGCCCCAAGAACCCTCTCTCATACTCAAAGTCCAAGTCATTTGGGTGGGTCCAGCCATCCCCTACTTTTACAACTGGCTGCATAGATTGGTTCAGGGTGAGTACGAGATCCATGTTACTCCAAGCAGAGCCAATGATGAGCAGCCCCAAGACTTGTGCTGGACACCATGGGACAGAGCATGTTCTCCCTGAGGAGACCAAGCCAGCAGGATGGATGCTGGGAGCTGCTGGTGGTCAACTTGCCACCAGGAGGGAGAGCCTGCTGGAGATGATACCAACCCAGAGGAAAGACAAGGAGACAGGTCGCTAGGGATACTGCATCCAGACACTCTTGGTTCTGGGAGAAACCTATAGGTTTCCCCGCCTTGAACTTTTCCACGTGCTCCTAGGAGCCCTTTTTGCTTGGACTTCATTCATGCAGTACCTAAGGGTATTCATCAAAGCCCACCTGATTAACACCCCAGCAATAAAGAGGAAGCCATCCAGTGGAGTCAAAGCAGAAATCAAACCACAATCCTTGACAGGTCCCACTTTTAAAGAGCGTGCCAAACACTGCTAGTTGACCATGCTTCTTCCCTGATAGCAAAGACCTTCTCCCAGTACAAAGCCTGAAAATAACAGCAAATATTCACTTTCCCAGACTGTGCTAATTCTTGAGCAAAGGCATGGAACCCACTGCTTACTGATGATATCTAAAAGGAAGACTTGAAGGGGAAATTATCTTTCCAGTTGGAAAGGTCTTCTCTCCCAGCAAAAAAGATACATGAGGAGAAGCCCCCCTCCCTTCCAGTCTTTGTATACAACTAGACAAGTTTGTGATGTCTGGAACTGCTACAGCCATCTTGCAGCCACAAGAAAACAAGCTGGAGGATGACAGCCAACAAACTGGGCATGATAGAGTGGAAAGTTAGAGCACACACCAGGGCAACACAACTGTGCTGCTAGATTAACCAACCACGGAAACACCCACCTCCAAATTTCTTGTCACATGAGATCACAAAACCCTACTATAGCAGCCATTTTAGGTGGGAATTCTAGCTCTTGCAACTGAGCCCAAATACGTAAATCCTAAGTTCTCTTCATGTATCAACGCATGATTCGGGGGTGTTCAGATAGCAAGTAGAGATTTCCAGGGAAATCATGGGTCAGCTGAGGTCTCAGACTAAAATTCTTTCAAGGGATGTAAAGGACAATATCCAGAATGTTGATTTGGGAGTGAGAGGCACCCAGATCCCCTGATCAATACCCTTAATAGAAGGCTTTTTGTCACTCAACCTGAGTCTCTCTTTCCTTTTGAAAGAGATCTTCAAAAGCAGTCAGAACAGAGTTCTAGCTGAGGTTGGCTGAGGTTTCCCAAGATGAGACAGCACTCAGCCTAGAAACCCATTGGAAAAGGCAAATTCCACCCAATCTCTCCATTTCTCATGCTCCCACCACTGACCCCTCATTCATTCACCAAGTGCTCCTTCAGTGCCCAACATCATGGACCTCAAAGCGTTTAAAAACAAGGAAAGAGAGACTTCTCTGGCAGTCCTGTGGTTAAGTCTCTGCAATTCCACTGCAGGGCATGTGGGTTCAATCCCTGGTTAGGGAACTAAGATCCCACATGCCCCACGGTATAGCCAAAAAGCCAAAAAAACAAAAACAAGAACTAAAGAAAAGAGAACAGGTTATGACGATAGAAGGTGGTAAGTAAGAGATCAGAAAGGGGCTCTTTGCCAACCTGAGAAGTTGGGTCTCATCCTGGCTGAAGGGGAAGCTATTAATGGCTTTAAAACAGGTAGGAAGACTTCCCTGGTGGTCCAGTAGTTAAGAATCCACCTTGCAATGCAGGGGACTCAGGTTCAACACCTGGTCAGAGAACTAAGATCCCACATGCTGCAGGGCAACTAAGTCTGCACATCGCAACTACTGAGTCTGTGCACCACAATTAGAGAGAAGCCCTCAGGCTGCAACTAAGCCAAAATAATCCAGCCAAAAATAGATAAATATTTGGGAAAAAAAAAAAAAAAAAACGGGAGTATGGCATAGCCAGCATTGCTCAGTCAAAAGAGAAGAGAAGACAGGCAAAGAGATTGTAGAAAAGGCTATTGCAACATGCCTGAGCTCATTCTGCTTGTTGGGAGCCCGGATGCAATATTATTAGCAATGACCTCCCTCTGCCTCCCAGGTGAGCTCAGCACCATAAAACCCAAGGGTGGTATCCGAGCTGGAGAAGATCCACCAATGATGTGAAGTTGACCCAACTTTACATTCTGAGCCCATATGCCAATACCCAGGTGTGATATCTGCAAAACAACCACCTTTAAGCACTAAGAGACAATTACTAAACAGCTTAGAGCCACCCTACATTCGCTCATTTAAAAAGTACTTTTCCCACTTGCCTCTTAAATCATTTCTATTTTACCCATTTCATTCTTCAGTTCTTCGCTGCCAACAATAACAATAATAAAATTTAAAAATAATGGTTATCAAACCCTGCACCATGACAAATATGAATGCAGGTAATTTTTGAGATTGCCAACCTAATCAGGTCACTGATGTATAAAGAGCATAAAAGATAAAGCCTTCAGCCAGCATCACATCCCATAATGGACCCATTCAGAAGCTGCAGGACGGAGCTGCGCTGATGAGCTCAAAAGAACACATCGCCCATTAAATGCAGAGGCATTGCTTTATTTATACACACATTATTTTGCCATCAGCGTCTGCAGCCATCCCCAACAAACAGCTGCTGAGGTACCTTGAGGCAGCGCTTACCTGCTCTGTGTGTCTGGGTGATGGCCCACGCATGTGAGAGTGGCCGTGGTCTGAACGCTGTCGTTATCTATTTCTTCCTGGACTGCCCACTGGTCCTCGCTGCTGACTCTCACTGCAGTTATTTTCACACCGGCTGCTGCCTTAATTCTGTCGGGTAGAAAAAAATATATATGTTACCATCTTAGTTCAAAACAGAGAGTCAAAACAGGGAGCTAGAACCGATCTCCCCTTTCCTCTGAGAGATGCAAGAAAGAGTGCCAGTAAATGGCTTTCCTTCAAAAACTGAGTGTCTTGTTATCTTTACAAGTGCCCTGAAGTAGGAGCTCCAGCGATCTGCCACATGTGTTAATTTTCTGTTTGATTGGTGTGTTAGGAACCAGATCACTTTCTTCCTCAGGGGCCCTGCAGGATGGAGACAAAACAGATGTGTCTGGCAGGCATGGATAGGATCTAGGGGCCGGTTCTCCCCTGGGGGTGGATGAAGAAGGGTTCTCATGAAGTAGAAGAGTCTGAGAGGCTGCAGGGGCTGTGCCAGCTGCAAAGGCTCTGTGGGAAAGAATGCCAGAGTCTCACTGGGCATTTCTCACCCGCCACTGTCAAGGGCACCTCCTCATGTGCTCCAAGACTTTCTGCAGACTCTACAGCCCAGCACGTTCACTCATAGCTGCTGCTGCTGCTGCTGCTAAGTTGCTTCAGTTGTGTCCGACTCTGTGCGACCCCACAGATGGCAGCCCACCAGGCGCCCCCATCCCTGGGATTCTCCAGGCAAGAACATTGGGGTGGGTTGCCATTTCCTTCTCCAGTGCATGAAAGTGAAAAGTGAAAGGGAAGTCGCTCAGTCATGTCCAACTCTTCGCGATCCCATGGACTGCAGCCTACCAGGCTCCTCTGCCCATGGGATTTTCCAGGCAAGAGGCATATGAGCAACAGAGATGCATGCGTTTGTTTCCCCAAAAGACCTGTACAAGAAAGTTCACGGCAGTGCTGTCATATTAAACCCAGTAGGGAAACGGCCTACATTGTCCATCAAAAGCAGAACTAATAAAATATACAGTCACCCAATGGAATAAGACAGAAATACCAAGAATGAACAGTGTAGTACCACATAGAAATACATGGATGCTGTGTTAGTTTCGGACGTACAGCAAAGTAAATCAGTTATACATATATGCTCCCCTTTTATTAGATTATTTTCCAATATATGTCATTACAGAGTACTGAGTAGAGTTCCCTGTGCCATACAGTAGGTCCTTATTAGCTATCTCTTTTATATACGGTAGTGTGTATGTGCCAGGGCTTCTTAGGTGGCGCTAGTGGTAAAGAACCTGCCTGCCAATGCAGGAGACGTGGGAGATGCGGGTTTGATCCCTGAGTCAGGAAGATTCCCTGGAGAAGGGCACGGCAACCCACTCCAGTATTCTGGCCTGGAGAATCCCATGGACAGAGAGGGGTCGGGAGGGCTACAGTTCATAGGGTCGCAAGGAGTCAGACACAGCTGAAGTGACTTAGCACACGTGTGTATGTCTTCCAATTTCTCTCCCTCGCCTTTTACTCCCTTGTAACCATAAGTTTATTTTCGAAATCTGTATTTCTGTTTTGTAGATACATTCATTTGTAGCCTTTTTTTTTTTTTTAGATTCCACAAACCAACTATACCCCAATCAAAAGTAAAAATAAAATAGTGGAGAGAACAATTTAGGAATAAATCTGTGTATACTAATTGACATCTCCAGATATCAACTTAATATTTATTAAAACAAATTTAAATCAATTTTTTAAAAACTACATGGATGCACCTCCTATATTTGGAGGTTGAGTGGCAGATGCCAGGTGTCAAAAAGCACACACTGTATAATCTCATTTATAGAAAATTTGAAACAGTTAAACTCATCTGTGAGGCTGACATTAGCATCTGTTACCCTTTGGAGCCAACAGCTGGATGGGTTCCCCCGAGGGCCTTCTGGAGCACCAACAATGTTTGTTTCTTCTTTTGGGTGCTGACTGCACTACAGGTTGTGAGAATCCACCCAGCTGTGCTCATGTATATGCAGTTTTCTCTTTGTTCCATGTGGACTCCTACGTACACTCATAATCATTCATTTGGTAAAGAATCTGCCTGCAATGCAGAAGAGCTGGGTTCAGTCCCTGGGTCAGCAAGATCCCCTGGAGAAGAGAATGACAACCCCACTCCAGTATTCCTGCCTGGAGAATTCCATGGACAGAGGAGCCTGGCAAGCTACAGTTCATGGGGTCGCAAAGAGTTGGACACGACTGAGTGACTAACACTTTCACTCTCAATCATTCAGTATAAAGTTCCAAACAAAGCAAGCAGACTTCATGTTGGTAACAGGAATGCAAGTCAAGGCCATGGAGAACTTTCACTCTTGGACACAACTTCTCCACTGTGCAAGCTCAATGGGAGTTCCCAAGATGAGTTAGACCATTGCCACCGTGGGCACACCTAGGGGCTTTTCCCCAAAACCTCCACCACCCCTTGAGGTGTCCAGGACACAGTGTAACCTGAGACTTTGACCTTGTCTATGATGGGGAAGAGCCTCGGAGTCCAGATGAGCGTTCCTCCCTGTTGGCCCAATGACAGGTGACAATCCAGCAGCTATGGACAAGCAAGAAGACACCTGGACTGCAGGCTAGATTCCACCCAGCAGAGACAAGAGAGGGCAGAGACCCATAGCCTCCCCATCGCGTTCTGCTAGGTCTCTCCAGCCCACAGCATCTGCCACCTTGTAGGGCAGAAGAAGACTTGCCCGGTGAGCACATCTAAGTGTTTGTGTCTTATACTTAAGCCACCCACTTTAATGGTTTGGTTGTCCACACAGTGGATGTGCAGTAAAGGATGAACTTTGCCCAAAGAGAAGATGAGTCTTTGCCCTCTACTCTTAGGAGGCGACCTCTAAGCCCTTGTGGTATTCTATCTGATTAGAGTATCTTTGTTTACCTGGGAGCCCTGGGTCATATGGTATCAACTTGAACCTCTGGAGGGACTAGAGACTAAGGTCAACCAACTAGGCATTCAACCATGTCTTCATGACCAAGCTCTGCACATCAAAGCCTCAGTGAGTGTCTCTAGTTGTGGTTGTGGGTAAGTCAAATCTGTCTGCTTGGGAAGGCATGCAATGAGAACTCTGAAATCATCAATGCCATGAAACAATTTTCTACCACAGATTATCCACCCAGTCCTCTAATTTTAAGGAGACTGTCTTGAGATCCAGGTGCTATATATGAAGCACCAGGAAATACAAAGATGGACAAAGCTCAGTCCAGACCAGTGAGTATCCAACAGTTTTGGTACAGACCAGGAAATGGCTCATCTACCACCTGCCCCATCATACTGTAGAAAAAGACTTACTAACAAATGCCAAAATATCTTGGGCACCTTCCATATGCTGAGCTGTCTGATACCTTTCATCATTAATACATGTAATTCCTATACCACCTGTGAGGGTAGGACTTATGCTCTCATTCAAGGAAACCTAGCTGTCACAATAACAGGCAAATTTATGTGGGTGTGGGCAGCATAGAGAAATGTCATATTCTGCCTTAGCCCTAGAAGATAAGGAAGATGAATATTTGGACAACAAAAGATGTACACATTCTGGTTATTGGAAACTCACCAGCCAAAATATTCAGAAAAGTGCACTTACTAATGTTAGAGTTAATGAAACAACTCACAATAAGAAAAGTGCTCACAAGGAAACTGAACCAATGACCATTCAAAAGCATGAATGGCTGCAACTTTGAAGTCAAAACCATCTACGGACAATACTGTCCTCCTCTCCAAATACCGATGGGGGCACAATACTAGGAGCTGCACGCACCCTGACACTGCTCAGAAATTTTGTTGAATTGTAATAACTAGGATTTCCTGAGGCCACGTCCATGGGTCAGACTCTTTTCCAGGAGCTTTACCTAAACTGTCTTGTGCTTCACCTGTCTGAACGTTTCATCTCCTAAGAGCACTATGAATGGGGATCGTTATTTCAGGTTCACAAATGAAAATCTGTGACACCGAAAGACTACAGAAAAGGACTGCAATCGAAAGCCGATTCCACCATGGAAGCGGGATCCAGTCTGCCCCTCTGGCAGCCACACCTGAGACACAAGAGCCAGTGTTCATTCCAGGCAATCCAGGTTGGGTCCTAGCCCCGCTGTTCACTGTCTGTCAGGCTGAGGCTCCCCCTCTCTCAGGAAAAAATAAGGATGGGTGTTGTGGGTTTAATAGGGTCCATCAAACGTTCAGATCCACCCAGAACCTCAAAATGTGACTTGATCTGAAAATAGCATCTTCACTGATATAACTAGTTAAAGGATCTCAAGAAGACACCCTCCTGGATTTAGGATGGGCCTGAACCAATGAGTGGTGTCTTTATAAGAGAACAAAAAGGAGAAGACAGAGATACAGAAAAGAAGGCAATCTGAAGACAAGGGGAGAGATTGGAGTGATCTGTCCACAAGCCAACAAACACCAAGAATGGTGGACAACCCACCAGAAGCCAGGAGAGAGGCAGGGAATGGATTCTCCTTAAGAGCCTCCAGAGAGAACCAACACTCCTAACACCTTGATTGCGGACCTCCAGCCTCCTAAGCTGTGAGATAGCATACATGTGTTTTTTCAAGCCCCCCAGCTTGTTGGGGCAGCCCTAGGAAATGAATATAGTGACCACGTCATAACACTGATACACAGGCAGAGAGAGAATACAATATAAAGTGCTGGCATAGAGGAAGTGCTACATACATGGATATATTATATTATACTACTTTCTGTGAGTAAAGGAGGAAATTAAGAAACTCAGTTGCCTGGGTAAACAGACACTGACATATTAATAAAACAAACTTACAAAATAAAAAGCAGTATATTCTTTTTTTTTTTTTTTACTTTACAATACTGTATTGGTTTTGCCATACATTGACATGAATCCACCACGGGTGTACATGAGTTCCTAATCCTGAACCCCCCTCTCACCTCCCTCCCCATATCATCTCTCTGGGTCATCCCCATGCACCAGCCCCAAGCATCCTGTATCCTGCATCAAACTTAGACTGGCAATTCGTTTCTTACATGATAGTATACATGTTTCAACGCCATTCTCCCAAATCATCCCACCCTCTCCCTCTCCCTCTCCCTCAGAGTCCAAAAGTCTGTTCTATACATCTGTGTCTCTTTTGCTGTCTTGCATACAGGGTTATCATTACCATCTTTCTAAATTCCATATATATGTGTTAGTATACTGTATTGGTGTTTTTCTTTCTGGCTTACTTCACTCTGTATAATCGGCTCGTTTCACCCATCTCATTAGAACTGATTCAAATGTATTCTTTTTAATGGCTGAGTAATACTCCATTGTGTATGTGTACCACAGCTTTCTTATCCATTCTTCTGCTGATGGACATCTAGGTTGCTTCCATGTCCTGGCTATTATAAACAGTGCTGCGATGAACATTGGGGTACACGTGTCTCTTTCAATTCTGGTTTCCTCAGTGTGTATGCCCAGCAGTGGGATTGCTGGGTCATAAGGCAGTTCAATTTCCAGTTTTTTAAGGAATCACCACACTATTCTCCATAGTGGCTGTACTAGTTTGCATTCCCACCAACAGTGTAAGAAGGTTCCCTTTTCTCCACACCCTCTCCAGCATTTATTGCTTGTAGACTTTTGGATCGCAGCCATTCTGACTGGTGTGAAATGGTACCTCATTGCGGTCTTGATTTGCATTTCTCTGATAATGAGTGATGTTGAGCATCTTTTCATGTGTTTGTTAGCCATCTGTATGTCTTCTTTGGAGAAATGTCTATTTAGTTCTTTGGCCCATTTTTTGATTGGGTCATTTATTTTTAATTTTTTTTATTTTATATTGGAATATAGTTGGTTAACAATGTTGTGTTAGTTTCAGGCGTACAGCAAAGTGATTCACTTATACATATACATGTATGTATGCCTTTTCAAATTCTTTTCCAATTTAGGTTGTTACCTAATATGGAGCAGAGCTCCCTGTACTATACAGTAGGTCCTTGCTGGCTATCCATTTTAAACACAGCAATGTGTATATGTTAATCCTAAACTCCCTAATTTTCCTTTCCCCTGACTGTTCCCCAAGAGAAATATATCCTAATTATCTTTTCTTTGGATGGTTATGAAATACCAGGCATTCCTGCCTGCCTAGGAAAGCTGGATGCTCCCAGAGACGAAGGTCAGGGCGATGATGGAGTTAGTGATGATGACAACGAACCAATTTTAAGAGTTTGGATAAATCACTGAACATCTGTGAGTTGGTTTCCTCATCTACAAAATGTGTGTGATAAAAATATCTACTTATAATGTTGTTATTATGAAGGTTAAGTGAATTGCTGAATATAAAGTGCTTAGAAAAACACCTGGGACAAAGAAACTGACCAGTGTTACCATTAGGATTTTTCTCGCCATGAACTACTGCATACTCTCCAGAGATCATACACTTAGGCATCAAGTCCCCTCCCTATGAGATGTCCTTTGAAACTGCTCTAAGTCTCCATACAGGACCCCAACCATCTCCTCTCCAAATATGATTTATCTCATCTTACTCTTTTTCCTTGGCAGGAAATTCCTCTCATATCCCAAGATGGGGCAAACCCTTCATTTGCCACAGGAAAAAAAAATATATATATATAGATATATATATATAAAGGTTACTGTAGAGAACATTCAACCTTTGATACTTTGGGTTCCAAGGACATCAGTGTACACCGGACAAATTCTCTGAAATTTTCTGTGATTGTAGTTGACCAAAGAAATAATCCATTTCTGATTCATATCTACTTAAATGTCTAGAGGTAGGGCCAGCTTTAGAAGTGACTCATCACAAAGGTTTAAATGATGCCTCCAGTTCCCTAGGCACTTGACTCTGTTCAGCTCTCACATATGTGGGTTTTGTGCACTGACAGGCTCTCCTCTAGTGGTCACGGTGTGGCTGCAATAGCTCCAGATCTCGCATCCTCACCAACAAAGGAAAAGTAAGACTCTCTTAAGATTTTGTTCTTGACTCCAGAACAAAATCCTGGAGCCAGGTCTTCATTGGTTGGACTGGACTGAGTATTCAACCTAGGACCTATAACTGTGGCCGAGGTGGGTGAAAGGACAATGCTCAATGGTTTGACCCATCAATGACCATCCTGCACTAGGTAAAATTAACCCCATCTGAACCACAGGGGAGGGGTTAGCAGGGAGTGGCTGCCAAAAGGAAATTCGAGGTAGAAAAAAATGGATGGTAGGAATCGAAAACACAAGCCTGAAGCTAGATTACTGAGGTTCTGCCTCTCTCCTACATAGAAGTTATAAAATTGTCCTTAAATCCTAGTTTTCAGTCCAAACCTTTCCCAATTTTAGATCCTATTTGTTACAACAATCTAAGCCCAGAAAAATCCATGTCTTGAATATTCATTAAGTTTGTTTTAGAGAAATATTTTTAGGCTTAGTGATATTCTTAACTCTTGTTATTTAAAAACTACAATAATCTAAACCTTGTGACAACGATTAATGGTCTCAGCACTGTAATGAGTCTGAGGGATTTGGGGGCTGATCAAGGGAAAAGATATGCCCACAAGGTGGCAGTAGCATGCAAAAGCTTTACCTGTGCAAAGATTTGATGTTTGCATGTTACTGTAGGAGCCCCTCACAGCCTAAGATCCTCCAAACTATATGGGGGCCACTAGCCAGAAGGGAAGGAGGGCAGGGAGCCCCAGAGAGAGAAGAATCAGAGAGGGAACTTACATGTCACTGAGCGGAACGGTGGGAAATCTCCAGGTCAAACAGCTCCAAAGCACCACTGTAGCTTGGAGTCTTAAAGCTACAAGGTCTATCACTAACAGACGTTGGGAACAGTTTTGCAGGGCATGCAAAGCAAGCGAGCTCTAAATGTCTAATACAACATGCTTATTTCAAGTATATTTAAAACAATTAGATGTGTAAAAAATTGAGTTTGACTATTAAGCTAACAGGTCCTAGTCTACTGTGAAGAAATAAACAATACAAGGACCAACCTGCAGGGATCACCTCTGGTTCATTTATGTAACAACCATTTCCTGACATTCACCAAAAAAAAAACTTATAATATTTCCATAGGGTCTTCATCATACAACTATTTGTTATCTGTGTTCTCCAAGTTACGTGATTACATAGAGAAAAATAACACGGCAAGCTAAGAAACTGTTAGATGCACAGAGCCTTCAGGAAACCAATCCCCACTCTCACTTGGCGTTTGGATGACAGTGGCACCAACTCAGCATCTTCTGTCTTTTGGGGAGTGGGGTCAGACCCTGCTGATTGTCAGCTATAAATAAAATGCCAATGCAATGCAAATATACTGCAAAGTGTAAATGCCAACCTTGGAATATGGAGGATTGACAAATGCCAACCAAGCTCCTGAGAAAAAGGATCCAGCAAAGGATCCACTCCCTTTCAAGAGATACTCACTGACAGTTCACAAGTGAAGAAGGGGAAATCAACGAGAAAAGAGATAAGTGCTTCAAAAGAGAGCGGCTTGAGTAGCAAAGCAGAGTGAAGCTCTTGGGGAAATTGGGGAAGCCTTGAAATACTTCCGCTAAGCTGGTCCTTTCTGAGATCCTACTGACAACATCAAGTGTGAAATGAAAAATGCAACACCATGCAGTTCTATAAAATTGAAGGGAAATAACCACAAAAAACTGTCAAGAGGCAATGAATGCATTCTTCATTCTGAGCAGCACTGAAAGGGAATCACTGGATTTTGTTTACTTGTTTATCTTTATTTCATTTCTCAAAGAAGAAGAAAAATCCCAATCAGGTTTCGTTTTTCTCATGACTTTCTATATGATTTTATGTTCCCATTTTCAGTGGATTCGTTTCCACTGGCCAGATATTCTCGAATTAAAGAAAAACTTTCCATAACACACTTGTAGTTTTAAATGTCAATGCTCTGAAAAGTGCATATTTTACGCATGTGAAATATACTAACATTCTCTATTGCCGGGGAACTGGCTTCCTCATAGCTCCTAAAACAGCACATGACTTCCTGCCTTTAAACCTGTGCTCATGTTGTTCCCCTAGCCTGAAAAGATCTCCCTTGACACCCACAGGACTCACTCTCTCATCTTCTTCAGGTTCCAGCAAATATCTCTTTGAGCCTTTCCCAAACCACCCAATCTAAAATAAAGCCCTATCTAGTACCCACAGACTTTGCTTCTGTTGTTTATTCTCTGTCTCTCCCACTGGACAGAAGCACCAGGAGAATGGGTAGAATTTTTTTTTTAATATTGTGTTTCCTGCTTTATCCATTGTTCTGAGAGCCGTGCCAGGGAAGTTGGAGGTGCTTAATAACTGTTGGTAGAATGAAAGGTCTCTATCTAACCATCTATCTCTGGGTGTTTCATAAATATCAGACCTTCAGGGCTGAAAATGCCCAGTAAGAGATAAAAGCTATCAGGAGCAGGGGACAGAGTTCAGGCATGAGAACCCCATGGACCAGAGGTTCTTAGACTTTCGGACCATCAGAATAGCCGAGTTACAGCTATCTGGACCCCACCTCCAAAGACTGTGACTCACTAGGTCTAGGGCAGAACCCAGCAGTGCTGTTTTTAAACAGGCTGCCATTCTGATGCAGGTGGTCCCCAGAACAATCCTTGGATAACAGTGCTTGGGACACATTTCAGACAATCACATTCTGTCAAGGAGAGTAATGCCAAGGAACATCTGGTGTTCAACTCGCTTTCTGAGATAAGCCCAGCCCTGGGCACCGGAGCACTTTCAGGATGAGCTTCGGCAAAACTGTAAAGATACTTTTAATTTGGATTCTCCCAGCAAACCACTTCATCTGTGATAAATTAACCACAGAGAGAGGCATGAATCTCCCACTAGGTACCTGAAGACTGGCAAAGGCAGGCTCTGCTGAGAGCTCGTTGCAGACCATGATTTAAACTTGGGAGAGATTACAGGACAGGGGAAAGAGTCAATGCAAGGAGTTTGCCATGCTCATGACTACAGAGCAGGTGGGGCTCCCTCCTGCCCAGGTGGCTGAACCTGGACTCTAAGGATAGATACTTTTGGTCTCAGTCCTAAAGAGAGCAGGAGTCAACTTGAAGGACAAACAAACAACCCGTGCTGGAAACCCTTCAGAGCGGAGTCCTCGAAGGCATGGATTTCAGCTCTGAGAACAGGCATGTGTAAAGTAGGGTTTTAATTCCAATGAGAACGTCCCCAAAGCAACACGCGCTGATTCCTGAGGAGCTATCTCCCGTCTCTCATCTCACTGTTTAACCTTTCACCTCAGAAAGCTAAAAATTCATCAAACTATACATATAGCTTTTGACAAATCGGAAATTTGATGAATTGCTCCCTTCTTTTACACTTCTATGGCATTAAGATAAGTATATCCAGAACTCTGCCTTGGCCCCCAGACACCCAAAACCAGCAAAAAATGACTGCCTCTAGCCTGGGGCATGTCTTACTTAGCCACTTACTTATTTACTTCTGGTCCATACCAGGTGCAGCAGGCAGTGGAGTGGTCCACTATGAACCAGGACTCCAGGGGATCGTATCTTTTAGGATCTTTTCCCCTTGAGTGTGGGGAGAGCCTGTGCTTCCTACTAATCAGAATAGTATGATAGAAGTGATGAAGTGTCATTCCATGGTTCCATTACATTTTATAGGACTCCATCTTGCTAGTGGACTCGCTCTACAGAATCTCTCTCCCAAGTGTCTTCGAAGCAGTAAGCAGCCATGTTGGGAGACCCACGTGGCAAGGAGCTTGGGTAGTCTCTAGCAACTGAGGACCAACAGTCAGTAAACATCCAGGGCCCGAAGTCCTACAACAGCAAGGAAATAAACTCTGCCAACACACCAGTGAGTATAGAAGAAGATTCTTCCCCAGCTGAACCTCAGATGAGAATGCTCGTGTTTAAAGCTGGGATCCCCAACCCCCAGGCCACAGGCCAGTATCAGACCATTAGGCAATTTTGTTCTATGGGAGCCTAGGATTAATTAGGAACTAGGCCACACAGCAGGAGGTGAGTGGCAGACAGCTAGCAATCTAGGGAATCTCATCTGTATTTACAACCACTTCCCATTGCTCTTATTGCCACCTGAGTTCCACCTCCTCTCAGATCAGCAGTGGCATCAGATTCCGGTTGTTATTTAGTCACTCAGTTGGGGCCAACTCTTTTGCAACCTCATGGACTGTAGCCGACCCGGCTTCTTCATCCACAGGATTTCCCAGGCAAGAATACTGGAGTGGGTAGCTATTTCCTCCTCCAGGGGATCTTCCAGACCCAGGGATCAAAGCCACATTTCTTGCATTGCAGGCAGATTCTTTACTGTCATACTTTTGAATCATCCTGAAACCATCCTCCCCACTGCATTTGTCTGTGGAAAAACTGTCTTTCATGAAACTGTTCCCTGGTGCCAGAAAGGTGGGAGACCGCTGATTCAAAGGAGTATGGCCAGGGATGCCAAATGCCCTCCCATGAACAGAATAGTCCTGCCCCACTCCAGATGCCAACAGTTCCCCCACTAAAAAACACTGTCAGTTCAGTTCAGTCGCTCAGTCGTGTCCGACTCTTTGCAACCCCATGAATCGCAGCACGCCAGGGCTCCCTGTCCATAACCAGCTTCCGGAGTTCACTCAGACTCACATCCATCGAGTCAGTGATGCCATCCAGCCATCTCATCCTCGGTCGTCCCCTTCTCCTCCTGCCCCCAATCCCTCTCGGCATCAAAGTCCTTTCCAGTGAGTCAACTCTGCGCATGAGGTGGCCAAAGTACTGGAGCTTCAGCTTTAGCATCATTCCTTCCAAAGAAATCCTAGGGCTGATCTCCTTCAGAATGGATGGGTTGGATCTCCTTGCAGTCCAAGGGACTCTCAAGAATCTTCTCCAACACCACGGTTCAAAAGCATCAATTCTTTGGCGCTCAGCCTTCTTCACAGTCCAACTCTCACATCCATACATGACCACGGAAAAACCATAGGCTTGACTAGACGGACCTTAGTCGGCAAAGTAACATCTCTGCTTTTGAATATGCTATCTAGGTTGGTCATAACTTTTCTTCCAAGGCGTAAGCGTCTTTTAATTTCATGGCTGCAGTCACCATTGCAGTGATTTTGGAGCCCAAAAAAATAAAGTCTGACACTGTTTCCACTGTTTCCCCATCTATTTCCCATGAAGTGATGGGACCAGGTGCCATGATCTTCATTTTCTGAATGTTGAGCTTTAAGCCAACGTTTTCACTCTCCTTTTTCACTTTCATCAAGAGGCTTTATAGTTCCTCTTCACTTTCTGCCATAAGGGTGGTGTCATCTGCATATCTGAGGTTATTGATATTTCTCCTGTCAGTCTTGACTCCAGCTTGTGCTTCTTCCAGCCCAGCATTTCTCATGATGTACTCCGCATATAAGTTAAATAAGCAAGGTGACAATATACAGCCTTGACGTACTCCTTTTCCTATTAGGAACCAGTCTGTTGTTCCATGTCCAAAAAAGATCTTCATGATCCGGATAATCATGATGGTGTGATCACTCATCTAGAGCCAGACATCCTGGAATGTGAAGTCAAGTGGGCCTTAGAAAGCCTCACTATAAACAAAGCTAGTGGAGGTGATGGAATTCCAGTTGAGCTGTTACAAATCCTGAAAGATGATGCTGTGAAAAAACACTGTAGGCACCTAATATTCAGCCTCCTAGAGATAATATCCCCACCACCACCTGCACACATGCCTGGGATTATCTTTTCCTGGCAAACTGGACCCCAGACTGAGCTCCAGACACTCCCTCACTACTCTGCCCTTGGTGCCATGTGAAGCACATGCTTATTTTTCAGCATTAGTGGACAGAAGGGGAAGCAGCTCCCCACAAACTCTGGATGCGCTGGGTCACAGCCATGAAGCCAGTACCTGCCACAATTTCAAGTCCATTATTGTCCCACTATGAGGAATACAGCCTGTTCATCCACTTCACTTCTTTGTAAAGCCCCACTGTTGGCTCCCACCATGAAAACCAGTCCCTCTTCAGATCACATTTAAACATCCGACAAGATGAAACACAGAAGGCTATATCCTCAGATTCCCAACCACTGTCTCAGATCATCATGTCCCACAGCATGAAGTTAAAGACAGCAGGTGCCTCTCTGAAGTAGACCTGTTCAAAGCACAATAGAGAAACACACACACACACATGTGCGCACACACACACACACCATGAGCAGCACGTGGCAGGGGGCAAGGAGGCTATTATTTTCTCAGAGCTCAACAAATGGCTTCTCATGATCCAATTAGCAAAGTAATATTGTTTTATGGGAACCTAGGATTAGACGGCAATGGCACCCCACTCCAGTACTCTCGCCTGGAAAATCCCATGGACGGAGGAGCCTGGTGGGCTGCAGTCCATGGGGTCACACAGAGTCGGACACGACTGAGCAACTCCACTTTCACTTTTCACTTTCATGCATTGGAGAAGGAAATGGCAACCCACTCCAGTGTTCTTGCCTGGAGAATCCCAGGGACGGCGGAGCCTGGTGGGCTGCCGTCTGTGGGGTCGCACAGAGTCGGACATGACTGGAGTGACTTAGCAGCAGCAGCAGCAATTAAGAACCAGAAATGCTTTTGAAATGAAGGAACTGGGAAAGCAGATAAGTTGGACTCAGGAGTTTGGAATTCAAATGTGGCCAGGAAGTATTTGATTTAATTTACAATCTACACACTACTTATCTATTACATATCAGGCATTAACCACCTACTATGTGCAGGAGAAATACACAGTTCTACAAAACAGACGGAATATGAAGTTAAGACTACTTTCCGACTTAAAATTTGGACTCTAAGAAAGAAAAAGACACTTAAGATAACACACACATCTTAAAAATATGGGGGGAAAATGGACTCCAGCTCTGTGACCTTGGGAAAGTCATTGAACCTCTTTGTGCCTCAGTTTCCTCATCTGTAAAATGGGACTATTATTACTACTACTACTACCTCACAGGGTCATTGAAAGGATTAAGTGGAGACAGTGTATACAAAATTCTTAGAACAGAGTTTGGCATATAAGGACTATGCAGACTTCATGGTGCTGGTGGTAGTGACAAGAACACTCAGATGCCGGCCCTTTCATAAGCCAACTCAGCTCTAAATGCTGACATTTCCAAGAATCAGCCCCTTGGTGGTAAAATGCTTCAGAAACAGTCTGAGAAATGTAGAAAAACGGTTGTGAGAATTGTCCAACAGGCTCCCAATCCTGGTCATCTGATCCACAGAAGACCAGAAGGTGTACAAGTAGAATCTACCAGCATTTACCGCCTCTCCTGGTGCAGTGCACCTACCTGGACTTCCCTTGGGATCCACTTAAGCTCAGTCCAGGTGCCTCAGGTAGGCTGACCCCACCCTCGGCTGCTAGGGTTGGTATGCTGTAGCCAATCAAAGCATTGTGTCCTCCTGGACAGTGATTGGTCCAAGGAGGAAGCATGTGACTCAACCCCCAAAATCAGGATGTCTCATCCCGCTGGCCATAACTGATTGACCCACAAATAGACATGTCAACCATAAATTTTCAGGGAGTGTTGAGTCCAGCTCTCTTTTCGCTAAGTAATAAGTGTTCCAAGAGCCCACCACCTGCCTGAGAATAAAACCAACAGGGGAAAACAAAGGCAATAGGTGGAAAGAGATGGCTTCCTGTTTACACTAAGCATCTGGATCTAGTCAGACCTGAGACTGTCTTTCAGTTACATGAGTCAATAAATTTCCTTCAGGCTGCTTTGAGTTGGATTTCTTCTATTAATATTTGCATTTGCAAGTGCACTGACAAAAACAGCCAGGACCTGACATTTCTACCACTCAGAGGACCAAATAAAATCCTCCCAAAGTTCATAGATGATATACAAAGTTACCACCACAGATGGCGGAAGGATGTTCAATATTTCAACCATCATTGTAAGCACAGAAAGCAAATATTAAACAAAGGGAACCTACAGAAACAATCAGAGATCCTCTCCCTTTGTGATATCCATCACTTCAGAATAAATATTAATAAACAAACCTAAGGTATAAAATTCAATTCATAACTCAAAAATAACCTGACCTTTTATGGAATTAAACTCACTTTCTGTCAAGCCTGCTATATTTTTTAGAATGTTTGATGATAAAAATCTCCAAATGCCTAGTAAAGAATCATTTCATTGTAATAATTTAAAGCATTTTGTGAGCCACTATGAATTTTTTGTCTCCAACCTGGACACAATCAAGGGATCAACCTGGTACATTGGATAGTTTGTCTCCATGAAGACTTGTCATTAATTTTCAGTAACTTAGTATTTACAGCTCCTGAGAAATAAATACAAACACACATATATACATCCATTTCCCAACGTCATCTACCATCTAGAGTATAGTGATCTACAAAGTAATTGTTTACAAGCAGAACTTTCCAAGTTCCAACTGAACACCTGAAATCACCTCTTAGAAGTCTCAAAAGAAATCAAACTCAATGCATCCAAAACCAAACTCATGATCAACTCAGCCAAAAATAAAAATAAAAGCCACCTCATTCCTCTTGCCCCCTTTGAGAGAAGACCACCCTCTTAGTGCAGGATGCTATAACAAGATACCCCACCCTGCTGCTACTGCTGCTAAGTCACTTCAGTCGTGTCTGACTCTGTCGGCCTGGGTGGCTTAAACAACAGAAGTTTATTTCTCACAGTTTTGGAGTCTAGGAAGTCCAAGATCAAGGTGCTGGCAGATTCAGCTCCTGAGAGCCCTCTTCCTGGATTGCAGATGGCTGCCTTCTTGCTGTGTCCTCATGTGGTAGGGAACAGAGAGGTGAAGAAAGCTCTCCATGTCTCTTCTTGTAAGGGCACTAATCTCATCTGTGAGCTCCACTCCACTGTCATGAACTAAATACCTCCCAAAGGTCACATCTCCAAATACCATCACACTGGGCATTGGGAATCCCACATATCCAAGCAGAGTGGGGAGGCAAGGGGACGTGAAAATTCAGCTCATAGCAGCCAGCATACATCAAATTGCTCAAATCAGAAACCCAGGGATCAACCTTGACACCCTTCTTTCTATAACGGGCTCTCATGTCCAGTCCATTAGCAAGTCCCCTGCCATCGTCCTCACCATGGTAAGCAGTCTACAACCACTACTAGAAGTCACAGAGCAAGCGGGATGATCTCTCCAAATTCCAAGCCATCAAAATGCCAAGCCTGAAACTCTGCACTGGCTACCACCATTGTTATAAAAAGTCCAAAATCCCACAAGACCCTGCATGATCTCAACCATGATTGAGAGATCATCAAACTGCCCAAAGGAGGCAGTGGATAGGCTATTAGCTTTGTGGCTAAAAGCACAGACCCCAGAACCAAACTGCCTGGATTCAAATCCTGGCTCTACCATTTATCTACTCTGTGAACAACTAACCTGACTGAGCCTCAGTTTTCTCATCTGTAAAATGGGAGCATAATAACCATCTCATACATGTCATGGGAGGATTGAATTTTAAGCACTTAGCAGGTGCAATTTTCTCTTTTTAGGATTCTGGCTCTGTCCTCGGAAGACATAGACTTTCCCCACATATGGCTATATTCACTGGTCTCTGTTTCTCCCACAGACCCTTTTGCTAGCCTTCTTTTCTTGACCACTACTGAGAGAGGCTGATGGCTGTAACAACACCTCTAGAGGCCCTCTTGTCCTCCCTCTGGCTTCTGGCTGGGTACATCCAATAGAAGGCACAGCAGATTAGATGATGAGAGGAGAGAAACTGGGGTATTAATACCCTGGCTTCTTCCTGCTGGTGATGGTGGCTGAGCTTTCCGCCCTGTGAGCATGGTTCCTGTGGCCCAGCCCTGTCCCACAACCTCCACTCTCACCGGGTTCTTGCAATTCCTTCCCTACTCCTGGGCCAGTTACTGCCTTGGTCCTATCCCCACTTAGTCAAAGCCCCCATAAAATTCTCTTTGGGTTACCATCTCTTTCTCATCTGAACCCCAAATGCTTTAGGCCTTTGCAAAACTCTTCCTTATGGCTGAATTTTTTCCTCACACCATCCTCCACCTCCAACAATCCAGTTCATTCCTTTCCATCTTTCAATTCTCAACTGACACTTCCTCTGGGAAGCCTTCACAGGTACACAGGACTGGATTCCTTTTTTTCTTTTATTGCGCCTTGATTTTTCCCTTCCTAGCACTTTATCACAGCTAATATTAATTATCTGTAAGTTTCTATATACATTATGGTCTTCAGACTCAAAAGACTCACCCCAGCAGAGACCACATCAGGCTTGTTTTGATCACACCTCCCACTTCCTAAGCTGCTTTGCACGCACGTTAGGTACTCAGTGTGCACTTGTCGAATTAACCAATCACACAGTGAAGTGCAGCCAGTCCCTGCAATTGGAATGACAGGCGTCATCCAACCCAGGAAGAAACAAAGCAATGATATCCAGGCCAAGCCACATTTGCTTCTAAATCTAAGACAGACGCGTCCAAAAGAGACCTATGCCCGCAATCTCTCTGGTGCTAAGTGAAAGTGTCAGTCGTGTCCAACACTTTGCAACCCTGTGGACTGTAGCCCACCAGGCTCCTCTGTCCATGGGATTCTCCAGGCAAGCATACTGGAGTGGGTTGCCATTCCCTTCTCTGGGGGATCTTCCAGACACAGGACTCGAACCCAGGTCTCCTGCATTGTAAGCAGCTTCTCTACTGTCTGAGCCACCAGGGAAGCAAGATGCCAAGATGGTTACTGATTATGAAACTTCTCTAGTCAAACTTCATGCTGGCGCCTCTGTGGCAACTTTGGCCACCAAGGCTGGCTGAGCGATAGGGAAGCTGGCATGGATTTAAAGGCCTCAAGACTAGAGGTGACCCCACTCTCGCCTGTCACTTACGGTAGCAGCTGAAATGGCGCCTCATTTTCGGTCACCCTCCCCAAACGCCTGCTGAGGGCTTTCACACGTTATCTCATTTGTTCTTCATGAAAATCTGTGAAACTGCTACAGAGAATGAGTCGCACACCCGCAATCACACAAGTGGGCAGACACAGAACTGAGGCCGCACCCCTGTGGTCACGGGTCCCAGCCACACAGCTCCTCCTGCAAGGACGCCAGCCAGACGCCCCTGCTGGCTCTGCATCCTCAGCGCAGTCAGGTGAAGTGTTCCAAACCTCTCCCAGGGCCTCTTTAATCCAGATGGAAACTGATGGGAAAAGCAGTGCCACAGTGGAGTTGCGAGCACACCTCCAGACCCCAGTGCCCGGGTCCAAAGTCAAGTGTTGACACTTTCTATCTATGTAACTTAACACTATTTTAGCCTCTTCAGACCCGTTTCCTGTCTGTAAAATGGGGATACAGTGTCCACGTGGAGGGCAGGCTTGAGTATGAATTGCATGAATGTATTTATATCCACAGTACAATGCCTGACCTGGCTTATAGCAAACAAGTATGAATCACTCATTCTGTGTACCTTCTAACCATCAACAGCTTAACTGTCCCCATGAGATAACTGTTAGCCTTAGGGTAAGGTGGACATCTTATTCCACTTCATTCCACTCCCCACCAGTCCAAGGATGGAAGGGAAGACCCATAATGGGTATGAACATGAGTCCACGAAGTCATTATTTTCTTTACTTTCTAAAACTCAAATTAACTTTGATTCTCTGTGTAGCCAGGCTGATTTAAAAAATAAAAACTGACGGACTAAGTGGCTAAGGTTCCACTTTTCCAATGCAAGGTGCTCAGGTCTGATCCCTGGTCAGGGAACTAGATCCCTCCACATGCCTCAACTAAGACCCAGTGTGTTCAAATCAATAAAAAATTAACTAATTTTAAAAATAACTGAAAGTAGTCTTGCCTGAGATTTTCTCCTCCCCTCCAGGGATGGAGAAGCAGTGGGATTCTGTGTGTGGACAAAGATGGGAGGGAGCAGAGGGCGATGAGAACCTCTGTCCTTCACCTGTTGTCCCTGAGATATCCATCACGGTGGGTCCCATCGCTCCTTGGGTCAGAGGTGGGAGTAGGGGTAGAGGGGTGGCTCAGCTACTTCTCTGCCAGCCTTGGGGCTAGGAATCTTCCAGAAGGCTGCCCATGTCCCAGCTACTCTGACCCATGGTTGTAAACTCAATTGCCCCCAGGAACCAGACAGGTTTGAAGGTGAGTAGCTGGGCAGGCAGATGCTAGAGTGAACAGGTGACTGACTCACTTGCCCCAGCCTAAGGGGATACCCGTGAGGAACCTCTGTCTTCAACTCTGCGAAGGAGACCTCCAGTAACAAGACCTTCCATCCACGCAATTTTGCCCAGTATGTAACAACTTGGTATCCATTGAAATGCAATGGATCTGCAGCCCAGAGCCTGCTTTGTGGAAAGCATTTCCAGGAGTTTTTGCTTTCTCTCCACCCCAAGACAATGTTTCTCCATTTACTCAGTTCAGGAACACAGTCTCCCAAGACCAAGACCACACTGACATGGTATCAGACACATACACCCACACATACACTATTCTGTAGTCAAGTCCCTGCTTTACTCCTGCTGCGACAAAAAGTGATCCATTAGCTCAGATCCTACAGACACAAAGGAAGCAGGGTAACACGTCAGTCACCTACGGCAGTAACTATGTGAGCATCAAAGACCAGGGAGCCAAAACTCCAGGTGACACTGTTTTGCTTGGCATCCTGCCAGGGACAATTCTGTGCTCTACACACAGACCAGAGACACATCTGTTCTTTAGCGAACCAACAATCGGAGAACCCAGCTGGGTCCCTATCTTCTAGGCTCCTATATTTCTAGCTGTGTTTGTAAAAGAAGCTACAACGTTACAGAGACTTGGAAAGTGAGAAGCAACCATATTTCTTAATCTTCCTTTCAAAAATGAAACTTCCTGTGCCATGGACCATGAATGTACCCTTAAGGGGAAAAGCAAGTGCCGTAAAGAGACCAGATTTCTGTCTGGGGTATTCGAAGTTGTGGATAATACAGCCGAGGATGTTCAGAACTGTCTCAGGCACAGTCTCTCCTGTCCCAAAGGCTCCTTAACTCTGTAATCTCTTCAGAAATATCCTTCAGAGATGGATTATAAATATTACACATCCAGGATGTAGAGAAAAGGGAACCCTCCTACACTGTTGGTGGGAATGTAAATTGGCACAACCACTAAGGAGAACAGTATAGACGTTCCTTAAGAAACTAAAAATAGAACCACCATATAATCCAGCAATCCCACTCCTGGGCACACATCCAGAGAAAACTCTAATTCAAAAAGATACATGCACCCCAGTGTTCACAGCAGCACTATTTACAATAGCCAGGATGTGTAAGCAGCCTTAGTGTCCATCAACAGAGGAACAGCTAAAGAAGACGTGGTACACCTACACAATGGAGTGTTACTCAGCCACTGAAAAGAATGAAACTTTTGCCATTTGCAGCAATATGAATAGACCTAGAGACTATCATACTAAGTGAAGGAAGTCAAACAGAGAAACACAAATGTTATATGATATCACTTTTATGTGGAATCTAAACATGATACAGGTGAACTTATTTACAAAACAGAAATAAACTGACAGACATTGAAAACAAACTTACGGTTACCAAAAAGGAAAGGGAAGAGGGATAAATTAGGAATTTGGGATTAAAAGATACACACTACTATATAAAAAATAGATAACCAACAAGGGCTTACTGTATAGCACAAGGAATGGTAATCAACATTTTGTAATAATCTATAATGGAAAGGAATCTGAAAAATAATGTAATATGTATTGCATATATGCATATATACACACATGCATATATATATACATGCATATATATGAATTGCTTTGCTGTACACCTGAAACTAACATATTATAAATCAACTATAATTTTAAAAAGTACTACACATCCAGAGGCATATAAGAGAAGAAGTCCCAGGTCACAGATGGAGATTTACCTCAAACTTGGATAACAGTTCTCCATGTGATACTAGCTAAATCATGACACTGCTTGGTATGACACCAAAACTGCATTTCCAAGGTACGTTCATCTGGGGAATTGTTCTCATCTCTGCAAAAGCAAAAACTCAATCAGATAGCACTGGATCTGGGAAAACGCTCCCCTTTTCTGCTCCTCTTAAAAGCCAAGATTATTCCCAACTTGGAGCCTGGCACTCACTGCCTATGCCCTCTTAACTCTCCCAGGGCTCTTTCTTTATGCCTGTCTCACTCAATTCAGCCTCTTCATTTACTGATGTACCTTGTCAAGTGTCCACAGGCATTTCAAACAGCAACAAACAGGTCATTAAGTAGAGAACAAAAGGCAACAAAGCATTAAGAACAAACAGGCAAAAGCAAGCAGAATCTACTAATTTGCTCTTGTGATGGGCATTTTTTCATTAGCCAGCAGTGCTGCAAAATCACTTTTAATACACTACTTCCCGATTCAGAAGATATCAAGAGCCCCAGTGCTGAGCCATGTCCAGACCATTCTTGGCCAGACATTCTTTCTCCTCACCAGCCAGCTGACCTTCCCTCCCTTCCCCCATGGGTCCATCTGAACTTAACTCCATTCAAAATCCTCAAGTACTCCAGTACTTGGGTTGGCTCAGAAAATAGGAGCACCGTAAACACCAGAACACCAGGAATTTCTCTGGGCCACCCCTATGAGGAAACAGCTTCACAAGGTCAGAGAACTACATCCTCCCCTACTATAGAGTCAATGTGATATCAGTACCGGGCAAATGGAAAGCACTCAAATACCTGCTGAATTAATAGATGAATGAGGGATTTCCCTTGTTGTCCACTGGCTAAGACTCCAAGCTCCCAATGCAGGGGGCCTGGGTTTGACCACTGGTCAGGGAACTAAATCCTGCATGCTGCAACTAAGACCCAGAGCAGCCAAATAAATATATTTTTAAAAATAATGCATGAATGAATTTCACACAAGAGAAATAATATGTGACACTGATTTGCTTCCCATAGGTTAAATGAAAAATATACTATTAAGACCTTGACATTCATACATGTATATATATGGCTGAGTCCCTTTGCTGTCCACCTGAAACATCACAGCATTGTTAATCAGCTATATTTCAATATAAAACAACAACAAAAAAGTTTTTAAAAAGACATTGGGATTCGTTGGAACCTTGTTTAAATAAATTGCTCATAAAAGTAAGGTAAAATATAAATAAATAAATTGCTCATATTTCCTTTAGTTGCCAAACCTACTCTAAAAGTACAGGAAAGTCACAATAAAAGCATTTTTCCCTGGGAAACTGTAGCCTGAGAGTTACATCAGGTCTGTGTTGAACACAAATTTTAACAGCATCTGCTCTCGTGTGCCCTAGAACATTCTGTCCCATTACTAAAAAGGCTCCTTCTGGACAGAAAGTGCGAGGGGCATTGACCACCACCACCTTACAGATACACCAGGCAGCCTCCAGCTGCCAAGCCCCTTGGCAAGATGGGAAACAAGGGCCTCAGGGCAGGCGGGGGAGTGTGGCTTCTCTTGAGAGTCCAGAGAAGGGAAGCAAAGAGCTGGGGACCAGGTCCCCTCCACCCTTGGACTTTCAGCTCTCAAGAGGCCACAGACAGTTTTGTTTTTGTTTTTGTTTTTTTTAAGTGACGAATGGGGAGAGCTTAATTGGTGACTTCAAACTCAATTTCTTTTTTTTTTAATTTTATTTATTTACTATTTTATTTCTGATTGCACTGAGTCTTTACTGCTGCGGGAGCTTTTCTCTAACTGCAGCAAGCGGGGGCTACTGTCTAGTTGCTGTGAGCAGACTTCTCACTGTGGTGGCTTCTCTCCTTACAGAGCACACGCTCTAGGGCGAGGCCTGCAGTAGCTGCAGTTCCGGGGCTCCCGAGCACAGGCTCAGTAGTTGTGGCTCCTGAGCTTACTTGCTCTGTGGCATGAGGGATCTTCCAGGATCAGGGATCAAACCTGTGTCTCCTGCATTGGCAGGCGGATTCTTTACCACTGAGCCACGAGGGAAGCCCACACAAATGTTCCCATCAAATGTTGTCAGGAAAGAACAGAGATAAAGACCAAGCTTTCATGTCACCAAATTTTATTACAGAGTTCTTATACCTCATACAGTTTTAATGGCTGAAATTAAATATTAAAAATTATGTTTATTTTTAACAATGTTTTTAAGATGTAGGGCAAACACCTCTACATGAGAAGGGCACATAAGAATATTTTAGGTGATATGACAAGGACTTGATATTAAGTTGAAAAAAAAAAGAGTTTGTAATCTTTATCAAACATTTTGATTAAATCGGTGGAAAGTTTCAGTTGAGTGTTTTAATGTCTTTAACCTCTTATGAAACTTGAAAATCTCCCCCTTTAAACAAAGAAAACTAGTGACCCCCAAATCAAGGCATTTTAGAGCCTGCCACCTTCTAGCTTCAATGTTACAACACTGGCTTTCATGCATAATTATTATTACAGTTGCCTTCTATTTATAGCAAAAGATACTGGGTTTTCCATTTATAGAAGAGATATAAAGCTTCTGTTTTAGGTCAGTTTAGTAAAAATATGAGCTGAGTTAAAGAACTGAACATCAGTACTGCTGTTATACCGGGCTTCACAGGTGGCAGGCACAGTGGTAAAGAATTCACTTGCCAAAGGGGGCGATGGGAGAGACTTGGGTTAGATCCCTGGGTAGAGAAGATCAGCTGGAGTAGGAAATGGCAACCCACTGCAGTAGTCTTGCCTGAAAAACCCCATGGACAGAGGAGCCTGGTGGGCTACAGTCCAGGGGGTCGAAGAGTCGGAAACAATTGGGCAACTGAGCAACACACACACACACACACACACACACACAGTGAAAGAAACAATGACATCAGATGGGAAAAGACAACGCAACTGCCCAGTCTCTCTGGTCAGGATTCCCGAGGCGACGGGTTTATGTGATAAACCCATTCCTGCCATACCCACATGTCTAGTCTGACGTGAACTAGAAAAATAGAATAAAGCCAGAAACTCAAGAGATTGATCTTCTGCCTTAAGGGAGCAAAATAACATTTTCTTTAGAGATAAATTTATTTCCTCCTCCCAGTAGGTATTAATTGAAATGACAATAGTTAAGGGAAAAAGAGTTTGGGGTGGTAGGTAAGTATGGGAAAACTGAATCCTGGGAAACACCAGTTCCAGGGATGACATGAACCGGCTCTCACAGGCAGCCTCACACCCTGCATGGCCACGCTGCAGCTGCACCCAGGGGTCTCCGAGCTGCAGATCAAAGAGCCATTTTCCACCACAAGAGGCGGTCTCCCTGTCGGGCTCAATTCAGCTCAGATGAGAGCAGAGGAATCTGAGAGTTTCACTCCAGGGTGGGTTTGCTCAACAGCTCAGATGAAAGAAGGAAATATATCTGGAGGAGGAATCAAGCTGCTCAGAAGGGACTGAGTTTATCTTCAGCTGTCAAAGCACTCCGCTGGGGAGCACACAGCCTCCTGCCTTCACCTGTCTATGTCTCCTCTTGTCTCTAGCACTAGCGAACAGCTGAGAATGGAAGTCACAAACAGAAAGGATTTTCAGGCAAAGATAAGGCAAAGAAAACAGATTTTTCAAGAGCAAAACACCCACAGCTTTCACAAATTTAGACTGAGCTAGAAAAATCTGAAACACATTTCAAAAACAATATTATCAAACTGGGCTTAATGGAATCTCTGGGCATCCGATTACAGCCATCTTACCACCCATGCAGGGGAACAACATCTAAGCCACTCTAATGGCTTCATGATTAAGAAACTGAGGGTCAGAGAAGTGAAATAATCTGAGTGAGGATCTAAAGAGCCAGGACCAGAAGGCAGATGCCCAGCTGCTGGCTGTCTTTTCTCTCTACCATTCAATGTCATGGGTCATTAAGAAGGCAGCAAGAATGCACCTTCTTCACCCTCTTGCACCAAATGTCCTGCTAAGAATTATTATCCAATATCCTGGGACCAACTCTTGGAATGAAAAAGATAAAACCTATTTGAGATCACTTGGTTTTATCTTTTTCATTCCGATAGATGATCCCAAGATATTGAATGATAATTCTTAACAGGACATTTGGTGTAAGAGGATGAAGAAGGTGCATTCTTGCCACCTTCTTATTAATAATAAACTATCACAATGGATGGCTGAGAGAAAAGTCACTTAGCAGTTGGACATCTGAGTCCTGTTCCTAGCTCTTAGGTCCTTACTCAGATCACTTCACTTTTCTGATTCTCAGTTTCTTAACCATCAAGTCATTAGAACAACTGAGATGTACCCCAACTAGAGGCTTCCCTGGTGGTGCAGTGGTAAAATAACCCACCTGCCAATGCAGGAAATGAAAGAGACTCAGGTTCGATTCCTGGGTCGGGATGATTGATCCCTTTGAGTAGGAAATGGCAACCCACTCCAGTATTTTTGCCTGAAAAATCCCATAGACAGAGGAGCCTTGCAGGCTACAGTCCATGGGGTTGCAAAGAGTCAGACACAACTGAGCAACTGAGAATGCATGGATGATATTAACTAGAAAAATAAAGATACGAAACGGCTCTGAGAAATGACATTTGCTTTTGAAGAACAGATTAAACCTATCCTACTTTTGTCTCTGTTTTAAGAATCTAAAGATACTGGGGGTACAATGAAAATTATTTATGTTTGCTATAAAACACTAACCTAAAAAGTCAAATACTCAAGGAAGGGAGCAAGTAGAATTCTTGGTTTGCATGCAACAGAAACCCCATCTGGCCAGCTTATGAGAAAGAGATTTATAGGAGCAAGACTGGGCATCTCATAGAATGAAGGAGAAGGCTGGAGGTCCAAATCCAGAAATGGGCCCAGATCCAGGGCAGAAAGCTGGCAAGACTACTACAGAGACCATCTGACCAGAATTACCAGACCCCACCCAAAGCATCCACTTCCGCTGGCACCAAACATCCAACAGGTACCCGTGGCCTGTAGTAACTGTGCTTCCCATGGGCGTCCGGAGAGAGTCTCCCTCCACAGGAGATACCCACACACCACCTGTGGACCAGA
Organism: Oryx dammah; assembly: GCF_014754425.2. Classification (NCBI taxonomy): domain Eukaryota; kingdom Metazoa; phylum Chordata; class Mammalia; order Artiodactyla; family Bovidae; genus Oryx; species Oryx dammah. Next base: position 49,884,599 of record NW_024070196.1, read on the forward strand.
CAGCAGGAGGAACACACCACTGTGCCCAACCCAATGCCTGTGTGAACTATGCATGCAAACACTCACACAGGCATATGCACACACGCATGTACATGCACACATATACACATACGCACATGCAAACAGAGCAGACACGTGGGAAGCACCCCTCCTCAACCCTGCCCCTCAGCCCACCCAATTTCAGCACAGCCGTGGTGGACAGCTCCATGTGCCCCTGCCAGTGAGCAACCTTCACCAGCTTGTTCTTGATGTTTTCTCCCAGTTACCTCCCCCGGGGAATATTCAACCAGCTGGGATGGAAGTCAGCAGATAAGTGCTCCAGCCACCCCATCTTCCAGGGGGACGATTCTGAGGCAACTTCTGCACAGTTCCAAGGATGGATGAAGTCCCTAGGGGCCCCTCAGTGCATCTTTATCACCCCTTCCTCCTTCACTGCTCCAGTGTCTGCCATCACCTCCCAGAAGTGAACTGCCTGGGCTCCGGTTCCTTTTCTCAGGATCTGCTCAGGACCTACATGCTCACTTACGCACCAAGCAATGTTCTTCACGGAAGGAGGGTAGGCCTTGGACTTGCAGTAGGTTGGAAGTTGTTGGAATATAAACCCCTATTGTCCTATCAGATCCACCTATGATTGCCCTGAGCTGGGACAGAGTTGAGGCTAACTTTGGTTTGGGACACACCCTGTGCTTAGCAGCCAGGCTGACACATAAAATCAGCGCCTCCCTTTCTCTCTCCGTATCTCTCTCTTTTTAAAAAGCTTTTATGTGGACCATTTTTTTAAAAGTCTTTATTGAATTTGTTACAATATTATTTCTGTTTTATGTTTTGGTTTTTTGGCTGCAAGGCATGAGGGATCTTAGCTCCCAACCAGGATCAAAGCCACACTTCCTGTATTGGAAGACAAAGTCTTAACCACTGGACCGCCAGGGAAGTCCCTTTCTCCATATCTCTTGAGCCAATAAGAATCTTGTCAAGAGACCAGAGCATTTAAAACAGAGGAAATGTAGGTGGGAGGGAGGGGTGGACACAGCCATCAGGACACCAGCCACATCATATCACACGAGGCCCTGCAGGTCCGCCTGCTTACTCTCAGTGCAGTGCAAAGCCATCAGAGCAGAAGGTGCAGATGACTGGCATGTGTTGAAGGCCACTCTGGTTGCTATGGGGAAAACAGATGCGTGGGGCAAGAGAGGAGACTGGGAGGCCGGTTAGGACAGGATATTGCAATACTCTCCACATCAGAGGGGATGGTGGTATGCATGAGGGCAGTGGAATTTGAGGCGGAAAGAAGTGGACAATTTCAGACTATAGTTTGGAAATAAAACCAATGGAAGGGTGAACTACTGTATCTCTTTAGCCTCTAGAATCAGGACCTTAGCTATCGATGGCTTTCTATGTAACAGTTCTTTTGTAGGAAGGGGAAGTGTTTCTTTAATGCCACACAAGCAAGAATAGGAGACTAAACAAGTGAAAGAAAGACTTACATACAGATGACACACATACACACATAGAAACAGAGGAAGTTTAATTCAGGGAAGGTGCGACTCCCTCACATGTATCTGAGAAGTTCAATCAAGATTGGCACAATTTGGGACTGGCACGTACACACTGCTGTATACACACTGGTGCTGGTGGTGGCTTAGTCACTAAATCACGTCTGACTCTTGCGACCCCATGGACTATACCCCTCCAGCTCCTCTGGCCATGGGATTTCCCAGGCAGGAATACTGGAGTGGGTTGCCATTTCCTTCTCCAGAGGATTCTGACTCAGAGATCGAATCCATGTCTCCTGCATTCCAGGCGGATACTTTTACCAATTCTTTTACTCTTTTACCAGGCAAGCCCATATACACTGCTATATATAAAAAAGATAACTAATAAGAACCTACTGTGTAACACAGAGAACTCCATTGAGTATTCCGTAATGGCCTAAAAGTAAAAAGAGTGAATATGTGTATATGTGTAACCGATTCACTCTGCTGTACACCTTAAATTAACATGACATGGTAAATCAACTATACTCCAATAAAAACTTTCTTAAAATAAATAAATAGACAACCAACAAGCATCTACTGTATAGAACAGGAAACTCTACTCAATTCTTTGTAATAACCTAAATGTGTAAAAGAATTTGAAAAAAATACGTGTATATGTATAACTGAACCACTTTACTATATACTTGAAACTGACACAACATTGTTAATCAGAGCCTCTTGATGAAAGTGAAAGAGGAGATTGAAAAAGTTGGCTTAAAACTCAACATTCAAAAAACTAAGATCATGGCATCTGGTCCCATCACTTCACGGCAAATAGATGGGGAAACAATGGAAACAGTGAGAGACTATTTCCTTGGGCTCCAAAATCACTGCAGATGGTGACTGCAGCCATGAAATTAAACAACGCTCCTTGGAAGAAAAGCTATGACCAACCTAGATAGCATATTAAAAAGCAGAGACATTACTTTGCTGACAAAAGTCCATCTAGTTAAAAGCTATGGCTTTTCCAGTAGTCAGGTATGGATGTGAGAGTTGGACTATAAGCAAAGCTGAGCACCAAAGAATTGATGCTTCTAAACTGTGGTGTTGGAAAAGACTCTTGAGAGTCCCTTGGACTGCAAGGAGATCAAACCAGTCAATCCTAAAGGAAATCAGTCCTGAATATTCATTGGAAGGGCTGATGCTAAAGCTGAAGCTCCAATACTTAGTCCACCTGGTGTGAAGAACCTTCTCATTGGAAAAGACCCTGATGCTGGTAAAGATTGAAGGCAGAAGGAGAAGGGGACGACAGAGGATGAGACGGTTGAATGGCATCACCGACTCGATAGGCGTGAGTTTGAGCAAGCTCCGGGAGTTGGTGATGGACGGGGAAGCCTGGCATGCTGCAGTCCATGGGGTCACAAAGAGTTGAACACAACTAAGAGACTTAACTGACTGATACTCCAATATAAAATGAAAAAATTTTTTTAAGATTAGTACAATAGGAAGCCGCTAGTCCCCTAGGCTAGAAGGATGGAAGGAAGAAGTCATGGTCCCAGAGCCAAGAGGAGTCACTTGAAGATGACAGAACCACAGCGGGCTCACCAATCAGAAGTGCAGCTGCTGCCAGAGACAGCATCGCCGCCCAGGGCAGAGAGGATGGGGTGGGACACCCCAGCTACTCCTTTCCCTCGGTCCTCCAGTCTTCAGCCAGTGCCCCCCAGCTGGCTGCAGGCAGCTGAAGGGAAGCTGGGACCCACAGGGTCAGCCTTCTGTGATACAGGCAGTGAAAAGCAAGATCCAAGACTGGATCTGAGGGCAAGATCCAGGCACCACCCTCCAGTCACTGTGCTGGGGGCTCCACCCACAGATCCCTTTGGTACCGGGAAGGACAGGCTGAGTTCCCCGCCCACTGTTGTGAGTGGAAGGCTGGCTTCCCAAAGATGCGTACCCACAGAAGCTATGCACGTGACCTTATCCGGATAAAGTAGTTTGGTGAGGATCTCGAGACGACATCATCCTGGATGAGGTTGGGCCCTAAACCCAAAGACGCATGTTCTCATTAGAGACAGGAAAGGAGAAGACCCAGAGAGGTTGCAGAAGGGAAGACCACGTGAAAACAGAGGCAGAGAATGAAGCCGTGTGGCCACGAGCCAAGGGGCGCCTAGCATCAAAAGCCACCACCACCAAAAGTCGGGAGAGGAGTGAAACAGACTCTCCCCCGAGTGTCCAGAAGGAGCCACCCCTGCCCACACCTTGATTTCAGCCTTCCGGCCCTGAGAACAGAGAGAAGACATTCCTGCTACTAGTTTAAGCCACCAAGTTTGCAGTGATTTGGTTGTGGCTGCCCTAGGCAACGAACACATCTATCCATCTGTCTTCAGCTTCATTTTTTTCTGTTCCCTGGCAATTGCTTCTTTACAAGTGGAAGGTAAATCCTCAATCAGGAAAAAAAAAAAAAAAAAGGAACAAACAGGCATGCAGCACCTCTGTCTTTTATACAATATTGTGACCTGGAAAACCCTCATCACTCAAAACTCCAACTTACCCATGTTTCTCTCAGTATGGCTTCACCTAGAGAGTGTGTTTGCTTCATTCACAATGGAAAGTCATCTGTTGAGTTTTTCCTTCACATGGTGACCAATCCTTCAATCTCAATTCGTCCCCCCTTTCATAATGGGCTCTGCTCATTCACAAAGCCATGTGCCGTCTCCTCCTTTTTTCTTTAAATGTATTTGACTACACCAGGTCTCAGCTGTGGCACACAGGATCTTTAGTTGCAGCATTTGGGATCCAGTACCCCAACCAGGGATCGAACCCAGGTACCCTGCATTGGAAACACAGAGTCTTAACCACTGGACCACCAGAGAAGTCCCTGCCACCTCCTTCCTAACTAACTGGTGAAGGCACTGTAATAGTTTCCAGTTGCTGCTGTAATAAACTGCCATAAAGTTAGTAGCTTGAAACAACACAGATCTCATCATGTTGAAGTAAAAAAAAACCAAAATGAGCTAAGATCAAGGGCTGCATTTCTTCTAAACAGGGATTTGAACCAGTCTTCCTTGCTTATTAATCCACACTTTCTCCACAATACCACATGGCTTCCTGAAATGAGTGAAAGCTGAAAGAAGGGAGCTACCCTTATGTTCTGATGTTGTTCAGTCCCTACGTTGTGTCCAATTCTCTGTGACCCCATGGACTGCAGCATGCCAGGCTCCTCTGTCATCCACTAGCTCCCAGAGTTTGCTCAAATTCATGTCCATTGAGTCAGCGATACTATATAACTATCTCATCCTCTGTTGTGCCCTTCTCTTCCTGTCTTCAGTCTTTCCCAGCATCAGGGTCTTTTCCAGTGAATCAGCTCTTCACATCAGGTGGCCAAAGGATTGGAGTTTCAGCTTAGAGTATCAGTCCTTCCAGTGAATATTTGGGGTTGATTTCCTGTAGGATGGGCTGATCTCCTTGCAGTCCATCCACCTTCATATCCACTGCTTAATCACAACATAAATCTCATCAGTCTCCTGATCATAAGAGCAACATCGCTCCCAACTGGGCTACCCACCACTCCATACTCCGTGTTGTCATCTGTACTGGATCAAGAATACCGTTCCCCCTCCTCTCCTCATACTCTCATTTATCTAAACTAACAGCCAAGGTCAAGTGACACCTCCTTTTCCAGACTCCCTAACCATCTATGTTTCAAAACATTCCTGAAACACCCATCACATCCAGCTGTCAGTTTGTATGTGTACATTTCATCCCCCAAAGAATTTTGAGATCTTTGTGGGTGAGCACCCCATCTAGGATCTCTTGGTAACTTCTAAAACACCAGCTTAGAAGGTGCTTGATGAATGGTTGTTACTCAGAACCCAAAGCAAGGAGCTAGAACTGCAGGCATGTGCAGAAGAGACACTCATTAGAGAAAAGTATTCCTTCTACATCCCTAAGGGGTCTATCCAAGTCAATGAGGATCCTTTAAGCATGTTCATGATGTCCCCTGAGATATACTAGGGCCTACATAAGTGGAAAAAAATTATAACAAGGAAAAAATAATCATTAGAGCTATGTGTCAGACCCTGTTCCAAGCTATTTTTGTATATTAATTTATTCCTCACAGTAGTCTTGTGAAGTAGGTATTATCCTCAATTTATAGAAGGGGAAACTAAGGCATGGGTATACCTGAGGAGTGACCTCACTGCTTCCTTGGTTCTCAAGGCCTTCTTAGGTATGATCTCCCTACCCAAACTCTATTTTACCTCTGCTTCCTCCCAAACTCAAATCTTC